>NC_049260.1:13068401-13368869 GCF_011100685.1 Canis lupus familiaris | reverse complement strand
ATGAAATTCTCTAACCCAAAGCTTACATCCCTGCCATTTACAGCACTACTTGTGTTCCTGGTGATCACTAGCGTCTCTCAGTCTGACACCATGTGGTCACCTAACTAGTGAGAGAGTATCACAATGAGGGACAGTCACTAAACTGGCAAATAAAAGAAAATATCTCCATCAATAAACGATGTGGGGACAACTGGATATCTATATGCAAAAGAATGAAGTTGGGTCCTTTCCTTACCCTATACACAAACATGAACTCAAAATTAACCACATGTTTCGATGTAAGAGCTAAAACTATAAAACCTATAGATGCAAACACAGGAAAAAATCTTCATGAACTTGAGTTAGGCAGTGGTTTCCAAGCCATGACACTAAAGACACAAGTAACAAAAGAAAACAAAATAAACTGGACTTCATCAATATTAAAACTTTAGAGCTGCAAATGACACCATCAAGAAAGTGAAATGACCATCTACAGAATGGGAGAAAACACTTGTAAATCATTTATCTGGCAAGGGATGTGTAATCAGAACAGGTCAAGAATTCCTAACTCAACATAAAAAGATAAATAATCCAAGCAGAAAAGGGCAAAGGATCAAGTAAACATTTCTCCAAAGATAAACAAATGGCCAATAAGCACATGAAAAGATGCTCAACATCATTAGCCATTAGGGAAATGTAAATCAAAAAGATAATGAGATACTCCTTCATACCCACTAGGATGGCTGTAATAATTTTAAAAAATAAATAAATAGCAGCAAGTGTTGACCAAAAATACCAGGAGGAACCAGAACTCTCATATGTTCCTGGTAGGACTGTAAAATGCTGCACCTACCATGGAAAACAGTTTGGCAAGTCCTCAAAATATTAAATATAGAGTGACCATATGACCTAGCAATTCCACTGCTAGGTACATACTCAAGACAAATGAAAATGTAAGCCCACACTAAAACGTGTACACACATAGTATGCCAGCATTATTCTTTACAGCTTTAAAGTGAAAACAACCGGGATCCCTGGGTGGCGCAGCGGTTTGGCGCCTGCCTTTGGCCTGGGGCGCGATCCTGGAGACCCAGGATCGAGTCCCACATCGGGCTCCCGGTGCATGGAGCCTGCTTCTCCCTCTGCCTGTGTCTCTGCCTCTCTCTCTCTCTGTAACTATCATAAATAAATAAAAATTAAAAAAAAATTAAAAAAAAAAAAATAAAGTGAAAACAACCAAAATGTCCATCAAGTAATGAATGAATAAATGTGGTATATCCATACAATGGGACATTATTTAGCAATAAAAAAGAATCAAGTACTGACTCAGGCTACAGCATGGATAAACCTTGAACACATTATGCTAACTAAAAAAAAAAAAAAGCCAGCCACAGAAGACCGTGTGCTGTAGGATTACATTCACATGAAATGGCCACAACAGGCGAACCTAGAGAGACACAGAGTAGATGACTAGCTGCCTGGGACATGGGACAGGAATGGAAAGTGATTGCTAACCCACAGAATTTCGTTTGGGGGCAATGAAAATGTTCTAAAATTAGTTTGTGACAACAGTTGCACAACTTTGTGGAAATACTAAAAACCACTGAATTGCACATGTAAAAGGTGAATTATATTGCTATGTGAATTACATCTGAAGAAAGCTGTTTAAAGGGCACCTGGGTGGCTCAGTGGTTGAGCATCTACCTTCAGCACAGGTCATGATCCCGGGGTTCTGGGATCAAATCTTGTACTGGGCTCCCCAATCTTGTATTGCCTCTCCCCTCTGCCTATGTCTCTGCCTCTCTCTATGTCGCTCATGAAAAAATAAATAAAATCTACAAAAAATGAAAGCTATTTTAAAAACAAACACACAGATAAAGGAAAGGAACAGAAAAAGACCTCTGCATGAGCTCTGCCAGCTGCCCTCCATCCAGCACAGAGGGTGCTGTAGCCATCCCTGACTAACAGTGATGTGAAGCAGAGACCACCGTGGAAAGCCAAGATGGCACATAGAAGCAAGTTTAGCCATCCTTGTCCCTGACATGGATTCATCCCCTAGGCTTGACAGTGACTGAAAGACAGTCAAAGCTCTCAGTGGCCATTAAGGACAAAATATATTTCCTTTATGCATTGATACTGCTAGGGAACTGTCTATTTGGAAGAACTGACACAAAAAACATTATCTGAAGAGTGTTGTATGGATTCATCATGGGGTTTTGGCTTCAGAGGCAAGTCGCGCCCACAGAATCTGTTGCTTCTTTCTCTACAACAGTATAAGCAGGAGAAAACCACAGCAGCCCCTGGGATCTACAAGGCCACTAGAGCAGTGTCAGGGCGTATGTTGAGCATTTATGTTAGTGACCAGGCAAGTTCATTTATGAAGTTATGCACAGCAGCAGGTTTCTGCTCTCAACACTGCTTAATTCCACTACAGAAAAACTGAGGCAAGGGATAGGTTTTCTTAAAACAAAACCCTCTGTAGAAAACTGGTTTGTCAGGAACATTGTTCTCTCAGTTCCTAGCCTTGTCCATGGGTGCCCCCCTCACATAACTGTTACAGCCAGTCACATAGCTATTTTGGAGGCTCCACATGTGACCATCTGTGCTGAGATGATCGACAATAAAAATTTTCGTGGGGAAAAAAAATTTTTTTTCGTGGGGAATAAAAAGAAATCACAAGCCACATGTACTTAAAATTGGGTCTGAGGGTCACAAAGCTAGCCATTTGCCCTGGGGGAGCACCAGAAGGCAAAGAGGAAAAAGGGCCATTTGTATCACTGTCTTCTTCCTAGGAAAACGCGCACCAGCACAAGGAAGCAGGGCAGGAAGGAGAGGAGGAGGAGAAAGGAAGAGAGGGAAATCAAAGCAAACTGCAACAGCACATCTTTGTACTTGCTTGGCCCTTGGCTCAGGTTAGGTTCTAGAGCATAGGTCTCTTCCTGGGTGCCCGGGAAGAGTACCACCACAGAGACAAGAAGGCAAAACTACAACCATAAAATCACACCGTTCTATGGCCATGAGTATAAATGCAAACAGATTTCCAGGTACACACATACAAAAACTGGAAAGCTGGTGTCTGAGTCCCGTGATCTGCCGTACATACTTTTGGACTGCTGCGTGGGGCTTCCCGCTCGCTGCCGACACTGGCCCAACAGTGCTAGGAGGCTCTTGGCTTTCTGTAGCTGAGTTTTCAGGTCGGAACTTCCTTCGGATGGGCTTTGATGGAGGCTGAGAATGTGGTATGTCCTGCAGATTAAATACAAAACAATAAAACCCCGAAGTTCACAACAGAAATGCTCCCTTCATCTTGCCAATGTCCTCATGTTCCTTCTATGCCCATCCTCAGGTCAGGTGTGTGCTCTGTTCAAACTCCACACCTGAGGATGTAAGGTTGACTCATGACTTCACAAGGGGGGGAGGGGAGGATGACACAGGAGGCACACGGGCATCAGATTCCAGGAGCCTTTCTTTTTTTGTTGTTCTTTCCATGCTTGCAGCATATTATTGCTTTTTGCACCTGAAAGGACACAGGTATCAGATTCCAATGGGAACTCCCTTCCTTTTTTAAATGCTATGTGCATTTCACACCACAAGGCTTTTTCTGACTGAAGACAAAGCTCACTCTTGCCTCACTTTGGGGCCTGTGGGAACATGTTGTAAGCTTTGAAGTTTGTGATAGTCTCAGTCACCTCCTCATTCTTCCACTCCCAATTCATACATGAAGTCAAGCTTAAGGGCCACAATGTCTTCTGGAAGGAGACAGCCAGCTGGCTTCCTAGGAGTCCCCTCCTCACTTGTGCTCCCAGGCCCAGGGCCCATGCTCTGATCAGAGGAGGGCCTTAGAAAAACAGGGTGCAGCCAGAAGAGGGTAAGAAGGTAAACAGAGAGCAAAAGTGAGTGGTGCCTTCTGAGTAAGTAATCTGGGACTCAGTGACACCAGTGGGCTAAGGTGAAGATGCCGGGATGCAAGAGGGGACCATGGCACACAGACAAAGGAAGGCAGACTTCCCGGCCCCCACCAGAGGTGCTCCTAGACACTCAGCAACCTGCAGGGTTCTGCCAAAGGCCCTCCCCACCACACCTCCTGAACTTGCCAAAAGCAAAGCCACCATATTTAGCTCAAAGGCTGAAGAGGGAAGTACAAACGGTCAGTGACATCAAGGTCAGGCCCAAGAATCATCAGCACCCTAATCTTCACAAAGAGCCCAAATTATAGGAAAGCTGGATCATTACCATTCAGGTCAGGACACAGACACCAAAGCAAAACAGATTTGCAAATAGAGACAAGAAGCCCAGGGGAGGGGCTCACAGTGCCATCACAGGGGCACCTTCCCGCAGGCCTTACCTTCTTCGTTGGACTACTCTCAGCAACCTGGGAGGGAGCTCTGTTCAGCTGGGGGTGTATTTCAGCCTCAGACACTTGTTCAGACTGTAGCAAAATATCATACAGAAGATAAAAATGCAAAAACATAACCACCTAAATATATAATGAAGAGCACTTAGAAAATGTCACTAAGCGTAAGTGATTTAGACCAACATGCAGCCAAGTGTGGTCAAGTCTGTGGACCCCGGAGAAAATCTTCCCTAGACCCTGCCATTCCCTCCCATGCCCCCTTCCAGTACTGTTCAATATTAGGAAAAGGAGTTGCAGTAATGTCCATAACTAGACACAGGTGTTGCTAAAAACTAATGTTTTACAAGCTCAAACTAAAAAAATAAGGCTTATCGAAAAAAAAAAAGGCTGGGAAATTTGTTAAAATTTTAACCCAAGCACTAACAAAAATAGTAACCATAATAATAAAAAAATTGAAATTTTTAAAAATGTTAAATTCCTAAGAAAAACACTCTAAGAGACATGACTCTTTACCTTAAAAAACACAGGAGTGGGGGAGTCTAATGGAAGGAGTAAACAGAAGGGTTGAGGCTACCAAGTAGTATGGAATCGATGGACAAATGCACAAAGAATGGTGAGGACTGCCTCCAAAGCCCTTTGAGACTGAGCAGGTGCCAAAGAGTCAAGCAGAAGAGTACAGGGAGACTAGATGCCATGTGCTGTTCCCGGTCTCCAAGAGGCTTGCTACACTCAGCTGCTATTAGCCAATAATGCAAAGTGTTAACATGCTGAGAAAAAATGCTCCATATGAACTAATGTGACTTCTTCATTATAGTGACATCAGTCCTCTACCCACAGATTAATATGCATTTCAGAAACACACACTGCAGCACAACAATCATCCTTAACATGTCCATCCTGTTCCTAACCCGGCCTTTTCTAACTCCTTCCAGAGCCTGGCTTCTTTCTTCTTCCACCTCTTCTGTAACAGACAGGGGCATTAAATGTTCCCCTATTTATCGGATTCTTGCTGCCTCTTCTAGTTTTTTCCCAGGCCTCTGCCCAGCACAGCACCCCTGACTATCTTTTTAAAACTCCTGTCCCTGGCATCTGATGAAGCACAATCTCCTACTGGTAATTATTATCTCTCTTTCCTGTTTTGACCCCTCTTATCCCTCAGATGTAGGATTTCTCAAGATTCTGTCTTTGGATCTCCCACCCTATTCCTCCCATCACCATTCATTCTTTTCCACAGCAAGCCCGTCTGCTCCTACATTTGCACTGCCCTAGCTAGAAACCTCAATTCCCTATCACCAGTCCACCTCTTCCAAAGCCATTTTGCAAGCACTCCATATGCCTTATTTCTCATTCCAAGTTTTGCTTATAGCCTTCTCCTTTCCATTAAGGATAACTGTATTGCTACTGTTGTCGATAGTTATCTGAAACACCAAACACGGTGTCACACATTTCTCCAGGTGTTCTGCATAGATGAAAGCATTTCATCATCAGAGCCCTAGGAAGGAATTATTACCCTCATCTAATTGGTGAAGAAACTGAGGATCAAGAAGTTGAAGAACTTACCCAAGATCACACAAACAGCAGAGTCTGAACCCAGGCCTCAGGTTCCAATGTCGGGCTTGTGACCACTATGCTATATAGCCTCAGGTACTCTTGGGACCGAGTGGTACTCATTCAAGAAATATTTATTGACCAGCTACTGCAGGCAGGCCCTGTGCTAGATCTGTTATTCAAGATAAATGATACTTAGACCTTTCTTATAAGAAGCTTGAAGTCTAGCAGAAAAGGCAGAGAAATGATGGGACAAGCATGCTTCAGTGGAATTCAGACTTTGGTGAGGAAGTATGAGGGCCCAGGCCGGGTGGGTGAGCAAAGACTTGAATGAAGGTGATATCACAGCTAAGACCTGAGTGATAAGTAGGGTGCAGCCCAGTGCACAGGGATAGTGAGGAAGGAAGCTCCAGTACCCAGAACACCAATTTAGGATACCATGACAGTAAGAGATCTGTCACCAAGACAGGAACCATGAGAGAAGCAAATGTAAGGGGAGCTCACTTTCAGGCACACTGAGTTTGAAACACTCAGGCAACACCTGTGCAAAGCTATCCAGGAGCCATTCCTTATCAGGAGTATGAGGAATGTAAGTAAGACTTTACCCACCTTCCCTCAGGGTTCTGACAAATAATGTCATACTTTAAGATCTGCAGGCCCAGGGGCACCTGGGTGGCTCAGGAGGTTAAGTGCCCACTCTTGATTTCAGCTCAGCTCATGACCTCAGGGTCCTAAGATCAAGCCCCACAACTGGCTCTTCACTAGGTGTGGAGTCTGCCTGGGATTCTCTCCCTCTCCCTCTGCTCTTACACTCAGTCACTCTTTCACACTCTCTTTCTAGAAAGAAAAGAAAAGAAGAGAAAAAAAGAAAAGAAAGAAAAAAGAAAAGAAAAGAAAGAAAAAAAGAAGAAAAGAAAAGAAAAGAAAGAAAAGAAAAGGAAAAGAAAAGAAAAGAAAAGAAAAGATCCACAGGTCCAATGTCAGCTTTATTAATGGCTGAGTGAGGGCCCAATAAACTCCTGAATGCAGGATTTCCCCTGACCTGTGTGGAAGAACACAACTTGGACTTGATGCCCCTTCTTACCTTCCATCCCCAAATCTATTGCTTGGAACACAAATGTTCTGGCCTCAAGTCTATGCATGCAGCTCTCTGCAGGACCACAGGTATGCACTGACATATCCTGCCAGCTAGTCACAGAGAAAAGGAGTGACTGATTAGTCTCCCCGCCTTTCACCTGCTCAGCTCTCTCCTCCATCATCAGGCAGAGAGAAGCATTTGCCCTAATGCTTCCTTTCCTGGGGAAATGAGCAGTCTCCCTCTCGTGGAAAATACGGGGGAAATAATAAATCAGATTCTCCAACAAAAATAAGGATTCTAAGCACAGCAAAAGTAGTAGACTATCATTATCGTTGCCTCTGCTTTCTTCCCTTAAACATCTCTAAAAATCCAAACAACACTGGAGTGGGAGTTGATAAGGATGAAAAAGCAAGTTGTGAAAAGGGTATGACAATTTTTTTTCCACTTATATGTTTACCTTCCTGAAACTGTATCCAAAGGCCTTGGTTTTCTAGCTCCACCACCGAAAACAAACAGCTCCTCGGTGCTATGTCAGGTGGAATCTAACCACCAACCTCCTTGGGAGGAACATCAAGACCTCCCCTCCCCACCCCATGACTGATTCTAAATGACTCCATCTATTGAACATTCAGAGGAGTGGAATCTTGTGAGGGGCCTGAAGCATGGGAATCACGAAGGTCCTAGAAAGGTAGAGCTTCACTGGAGCCAGACATTATCCCAGAAAAAGAGATGAGCAAAGAAAATGAGCTTTGTGGTAAAAACAAAACTAAACTAAACAAAAAACTAAAGATGAGATTTAGAGGTACAAAAGCCCCTCTTTGCAAGAAACTATTTCACTTTACCTCAGGAAAATAGTGTAAGGCTTAGCAGCTGGAAAGCCAAAAAAGCCTGGGAGATTTCTTTGCTATTTCTACAGACTTTTCTAAGGTAACTAACAACTTGGAGAGAACGATAACCCATGAAACAGGGGGGCCTCAGCAGCTCCCTTTTTCCTCCACATATTAAAATACGAAACAACTCTATCAAGATGGATGATATGCCCTTGCCTGGATTAGAAGCAACCCATAGTGGGCAAAGGCAATCCACTTAAAACATTGAAAATGAAAACAAGACAAAAAATGATGGTCACTTAAATCAGTCTGGTGGAAGTGGGGAATAGGCATATTTGAGAGCTATGTAAACTTGACACTAGCTACATCCTTGGTGATTGATGGTATGTGATAAGTGAAAGGAAAGAACAATGACACATGGAAGCCAGATTTTGATCTTCAACAATGGATAAATGGTTGAGAGGAAAGAGTTTAAAGCAAGAGGAAAAGAAATATGGCAGCATAAAAGCTGAATAAAATTAAGCAGATTCATCACAAGCAGGACTAGAACAACCCACCTCTATCTTCTTATAGCAGTATCTCTCAAATATGAGTTCCAGGGAATATCAGTTCTATGAATTGCCTAGCCAAGGATAGGCTCTGTAAAGAGCCAGATAAATATTTTCAGTTTTACAGGCCATTTGGTCTGTGTGTCTCCAATACAAACGTGCTACACTGCTACTGAGTGCTAAAGCTGCCAAAGACAACAACACAATGGAACATCGGGGTGGCTCAGTTGGTTAAGCATCTGCCTTTGGCTCAGGTCATGATCCCAGGGTCCTGGGATGGAGCCCTGCATTGGGCTTCCTACTCCATATGGAGCCTGCTTCTCCTTCTCCCTCTGCCTGCCGCTCCCCCTGCTTGTTCATTGTCTGGCTCTCTCTCAAATAAAAATCTTTAAAAAAAAAAAAAAAAAAACAGACAACACAATAATGGGTGTGACTGTGTTCCAATAAACTTTATCTACAAAAACACGATGATGGGACAGATTTGGCCTGTGGGCCATAGTTTGTCACGCCTGGCCTAGAGAAAACAGATAAGCTTAGGGAACATGGCATAGCCTATATCCCTTCTTGAAATTCACAGAACACATAGCATATCACACACACTCTGAAATCCTGTGAAGTAAAGGAAGCCATTGCTTTCACTTAACCCAGCAGTTCCCAAAATGATTTGGCTTCAACTTCTTATTTTCATGTAACTCCTATTAATATCTAGCAGAACTATGTTCTGTGGAACACACTTTGGGAAACAATGACCTACCGACTGGGTTTAGAGGAACAAAGGAAAAATATTTCATTTGACTCAAATGCCAAATGCCACATTCCACACCTAATCCTTTGAGAGGAGCATTCTACAGATTGTTTGGCAGATCCAGCTCGGGGGAGCCTCTGCTAGACCCCCTTCCCCAAGCATGTGGAGGCAGGGTAAGGATGGGGTTGCCGCCTGGCAAGAAAGGCCTCCCTTTGTTTCTCATTTCCTCCCTCCTTCCTTGCAACAGCAGCTGTCGCTGCTGCCAACTACTTCTCTACATGAATTTATTTACTGGGCTTCCTTTAAAATCTCCTGGACATGAACACAATAAATTCATTCATTATAATAGTTAAAGTAGATGAACAACACAATACTGATAAATTATGGATTTTTTTAAAGTAGCTTAAAACAACATGCCCCAGATTCCGGTGCCACCCAGGCAGGCTAGCTCTGCAAAGGTCCCATAGCTCCCATCTCAGTCCATGTGCTCATTATTAAACCTCCTACCTGGGGCACTGCAAAAACTGCAGTGGGTCTTTTTCTAGCCTTCAGTTATTTTCCCAGTCTGATCCACCCTGCACACACTAAGGAAATAATTTTGTAAAAGCACCTTCTCTCATCAAAACACTTTCCTCAAAGTCCTTCAATTGGTCCCTAAGGCCTATGGCATAGCACCACAGGCCTTAGGGACACTCAGCCAGTTAAAGATCTTCTATCATCTGGCTCCAATTTGCCTCTGCATCATAACTGCATTAGTTTCCCCATATGGATCCCGCTCCAGGCACGTAAGTATTACCTGAATCTTCAAACAGACCAGAAATTCCTTCCCAACTCAATTCTGTTTGTTCTAGACCTTCTAAGCCCAGTGGTTCCCAAATATAGCTGCACAGGAGAATTATCCAGGGAATTTTTATAAATTACAGACTTTTAGATACTACCCCAGACCTCCCTAATTAGAATCTCCTAGGGGTGGAGCACTAGAAACTTCTATTTTAACAAGCTCCCTGGGTAATTTTTATGTAGCCAGTCCAGACCAACTGTGGACCATAGATGGCCTGAACTCATTTAAGAGATGAAAAAACCAAGTCTCCAAGGTCCTGCTCTGAAAAAGGCCACAGGTGCTGCACGAAAAACTAACTAGGCTTCTTAACTGTTTTCTTGTCCATTTACCATGGAGGAATAGGGGTGTCTGCCATATGGTTTCATAAAATAAATAAATATTTGAAGCTGGGCAAAATCTTCAGCAGTAAGACTTTTGTTTTTAAAAGTCAAATTTGCAGGGTGCCTGGCTGGCTCAGTCGGTGGAACATCCAACTCTTGATCTCAGGGTTTTAAGTTTGAGCCCCACCTTGGGTGTAGAGTTACTTTAAAAAAAATAGGGATCCCTGGGTGGCGCAGCGGTTTGGCGCCTGCCTTTGGCCCAGGGCGCGATCCTGGAGACCCGGGATCGAATCCCACGTCGGGCTCCCGGTACATGGAGCCTGCTTCTCCCTCTGCCTGTGTCTCTGCCTCTCTCTCTCTCTCTCTCTCTCTCTCTCTCTCTCTCTGGCTATCATAAATAAATAAAAATTTTAAAAAATATATAAAAAAATAAAAAATAAAATCTTAAAAAATAAAACCTTAAAAGCAAGGAAGTAAGTGTCAAATTTGCAACAAAAAAAAGGCAGAGGGGAGGGGAAATTAGAGAAAGGTGACCAAGAGGTACAAACTTCCAGTTATAAGATAAATAAGTAGTAGAAATGTAATGCACAGCATGGTGACCATAGCTAACACTGCTGTACAATATATAAGAAAGTTATTAAGAGAGTAAAACCCCAAGAGTTCTCATGACAAGAAGGACACTTTTTCTTTTCTTTTTATTGGTGAGGGGGAGAGGGAGAGAGAGAATCCCAAGCAGTCTCCATGCCCAGCCCAGAGCTTGATGTGGGGCTCGATCTCACAACCCTGAGATCATGACCTGAGCTGAAATCAAGAGTCAGATGCTCAATAGACTGAGCCACCCAGGGGCCCCTTCTTTTCATTTTATCTATATGAGAATATGGATGTTAGCTGAACCTATTGTGGTAATCTTTCACAATATATATAAATCAAACCATCGTGCTGTACGTCTGAAATTTACACAGAGATGTATATTACCTTTCAATAAAATTGGGGAAAAAGGTCAAATATCTTTTTAAAAATTAAGTAGTTTAGGAGTGCCTAGGTGGCTCAGTCGGTTAAGCATCCAACTTACCCCTTTTCCTCTCTTTCTGCCTCTGCCCCTCTCCTCGCTCATGCACACTCCCTCTCCCTCTCAAATAAATAAATAAACCTTTTTTTTCCAAAGAGTAAGTAAGTAGTCTAATTGCAGAACTAATTGCTAAAGGTATGGATAATTGATTAATTTATTTTATAAACTCTGTAATACTCATGCTGACAGATTAGAAAAAGGAACTCCAGTTTTATTTATTACTCAAGAATTCAGGCAGATGCCAAGACTGGGAAACACAAAGGCAGCAGCTAAACTGTAGGCAGATGGGCAGACAATCATGCTTTGGCCTCTAGGGAATCTCCAGCATCCCACTGATATTCTAAAGGTCATTTGGTGCCAACCTTTCACCTGACCTCCATCTCTACTAGGTAAGGGCACATTAGAAAAAACCATGTGGTCACATCCAGCCACAGAAGATGCAGAACCAATGGCCAGCAGCACACTGGCCACAGCAAAGCCCATCATGGCATGCCACAATCAGTTTCAGAGAGAAGTTCCAAAAAAGCTGAATTTCTCTGCAAGAACGATGACCAAAATCCATGACCCAAGTCACCTCTGAGAGACAGAAATGGAGCTGATGTGTAAGCACTTGGAGGGCTCAATGTGTTTTGCTTCACTGTCCTTTCCCATGCCTAAGCTGAATGGAAGCACACAGCAAGTACCCAAATCCATGTGGGGAATGAGCTAGTAAGAATCCAACAGTGTTTTGTGTTTTACTGAACAAGTCAAGAATTCATCCTACAGTAACTGGAGCCCCAGAGCACATCAGTTACAGTGCAGAGGCTCTGGAATCAGTCCAGGATTTGTGCTTGCTTGGTATATAACCAGAGCATGTGCTTAACCTCTCTGAGCCACAGTTTCTTCATCTGCACAAGGGGATAATTCACCTAACTCCTAGCATTTGTAAAGATTAAGCAAAACAGCTGTCTAGAGTGCTAAGCACAGTAACATAGTAGCCACTCAATAATGGCAGCTACTATAATAATTAAGAGTAAATATACAAAAAAAAGAGTAAATATACAGAGGCGCCTGGGTGGCTCAGTGTCCGACTCTTGGTTTCGGCTCAGATCATAATCTCAGGATCATAAGATCGAGCCCCAAGTTGGGGTATTCTATGGGGAGTCTGCTTGAGATTCTCTTTCCCTCTCCCTCTGCCCCTCCCCCTGCTAACGCTCTGTCTCTAAAATAAATAAATTTTTTAAAGAAAAGCGAATAAATATACAATTGGTTTCCCAGGCATAGATTCTGCAACTGCAAAGAGTAGCCAATTCAACATAAAGGACTCTTCCTCTCTTGCCAAAAGATGAAAACCTAGACTGCGAAAGTGCTGACTCCAATTTAGATTATACACAGATCCTATAAAGCAGGCTATCCAAGGTCCAAATTTGTGCCACTGGACATTGCTATCAATATTGGAGGGAAGAAGCTTTTAAAGATAAAAGCTCTTTCAGATTTTAGGGCTGTTTCAGCACAGGTGTCTCAGGCAGCTTATACTGAACATCTCTGGTGGTCCCCTACAGCTGGCCAATCCAACATTGGCAACACCCAGGGGAACGCTGACAGAGGAGCTCAGGGACAACTGCAATAGAAGTGGATAATCAGTGACTATAATGGGCAACTAGTCCCTGGACACAGCAGTCAAATAGCATAATCTCTTGGGGATTTCTGGAATCCACTGGATTATGGACAATAATCCATGAAACAGATTTACTGTGACAAAGAACCATGAGTGCTTTATTTTGGTCTAAAAGACAAATATTTTGGCAATGATGACTGGGATTTTGTTCTTCTATTTCCAATTTCTACTAATAGAACAGAACTCTGAGTCAAGTCTGAGCCCCACCTTCTATTTAACACATACCTAAAGCCATACGATAACGCTCTCTGCAGAGTCAACAACATAGACTTTATAGGTAAGGGGATCTATGACAGGATTCTCTTGAGATTCATATTCCCCACTGAATAAAGGTTGAAAAAAAGATGCCATGTGTATGCTTCTTACCATACCAAATAGATGCTTACTAAACAGGCAGCCACCACCATCACAATTCAAAGATATCTGGATATGAGGCCTTTAGAAATCCCTTTTGCTGGTCCCCCAACCCTGACATATATAGACCTGGCAACAAGAGCAAAAGTATATAAAAATTTCTAAGTGCCTCAAACCCCTAGCTCTAGCCTAACTTGATATTTTACCACACTTAAAATTTTGAATTCCATTCCCAGTTCTGTTGCTCTGTATTAATGTAGTATTTGAAAAACATCTTTTCTAACTAGTGAAAGCTGATAATTAGACTGTAATTAATGTCCCCTTTTGGGTTGACACAGCCCTTCCTGCATGAGCTATGTCCATCAGAAGAAGGTGGCTTTTAATTAGATTAAATTTAATTTCTAACTTTCAATTAGAAATAGCTGGCTAGAGAGGAAACTATAAAAATTAGTTAAGAGTTAAGAGCCAGTCACAAAATAAATCCAGTACTGACGAGGATGTAAGAAGTGGAACAGGAACATTGTTGATGGAGTATAAATCAGTACAAACACTTCATAAAACTGTTTGGCAGTACCTATAGGTACCTATAGGATAGGCTGGACATATGCCTATCCTATGACCCAGCAATTCTACTATAGGCAGAAACCTAAGAGAAATGAAAGTATCCACCTACTCAAAAACTTGTATATGAATATGCACAGCAGCATGATCCATAATTGCCAAAATCTGAAAACTAACCAAATGTCCACCAACAGTGGACAACAGTGATATTTTTGCATATACAATGGAATACTATACAGCAATGACCTATAATTATACACAAGAATATGGATGAATCACACAACATTGTGTAAGCAAGAGAAGCCAGACACAAGAGTATCTACTGTGTGGTTCCACTTATGTAAGGCAGATAACAGGTAAAACTGATCTATGCTGTTACAAGTCAGAAGATTGGTAACCCTAAGGGACAGTAACTGGAAAACAGCCTAAGATGGGCTTTCTGGGGTGCTGGTAATATTTTGTTTCTTGACTTAAGTGCTGATTATACACATGTGTTCAGCTTCTGAAAATTCATTCAGTTGCATGCTCAATGTACACTATTCAATATGTATGTTCTACTTCGATAAAAAGTTAAAAAATAAATCCAGTGGAGCCAATTTCCTGTAATGTCCTTAAAGTGCCACCTAGTGGCACAAGTTAAATGTAAACAAGAGGGAAGTTTTCATTTCTAGCGACTTCAAAAATATGGTCCCATTTCTAGCAGCACGTTCTGGGATTGGGCTGAAAACAGTGCCCTAGACTAAAAACGAACAAACAAACAAAACACTCCTGTGTGGCACACAGAGTTCCTGACACAAGGGTCCAGCAGCAAGTGAAGCTGTCTACTACCCAACACACTAGCAGCAACGAGCTGAGGACACACATCACTTCCCAGCCACACCTGCCATCAGCCACGGTGTGGGAGATTTACAACACAGACATCAGGAAAGGCTACAGAGTGGGGCTGTTCCTTTTTCCAGAGGGAACATTTACCAACACACCAGGAAGTGATACCTACAGAACTTGCTGAACAGAAGAGAGTATTCAGGAGGAGTTGGGAACAAAGAAATCCTTTATCCTGTTTCTCCTGGACAGGCTTCTTTCCCTCTTTCTCACCTTAAAGGCAAGGCCTTAGTCTGGTTTCCTCTATTATGCCTGAGAAACAAAGTTAAGAAGGCCTGCCCACAGCAACTCTTTGAAGCTACTGGTTGAATCAAGAGTATTTGCTCAAGGCTTTATTAGTAAACTGTAACACAGAGAGCATCTTGGTTAGATAAAGGTCCTCAAGGCAAAGCTGCAAACTAAATACAGGCATCACAATTCTTGAGTTAGGAGATGGTAGGTTAAAAGGCCTTATTAGGAGGTCTATCTGTCTTTCCATCAATTCTCCTCCTTCATGTTTCCATTATTTACAGGAAAAGGTGATGATCTGGATTTGGAGCTAAAGACTGTAGTTTGCTGACCCATGACATAGGCAGAGGGCCAGCCAATGAAAGGTCACAAAAGCAGGAAAGAATACCATTCTACTAGAAGTGGTTTAGTAAGCCAGTCCAGCACTCATTCTGGGCTTAGGACCGGCCACTAATTTTTGGTTATCCTAAGTCTGCTCCTCCATATTTGCCAACTAGAACCAGCTTCTGTTTTGCTGGGCCTGGAGCAGTAATAATTATAATAGCTACTTGCCACTGAGGCCTGACTATATGCCAGACACAATTCTAAGTGTTTTACGGATACTAACCCATTTAATCATTTTAACAACCCTATGAAAGTAGATACTATCATCATCCCCACTTTATACATGATGAACCTGAGAGACAGACTAAATAACTTGCCCAAAGATACACAGCCAGCAAGAGGCAGAGATAAAATTTGAACCCCGAGCCCACTTAACTATTCTGTCAGGGTGCCTCCCTGGGTCCGACTCCTAGCTGTCCTCCATTGTCCTTTCCCATTAACACCACAGCACATTTGGACACCCTTCCATCCTGCCCCACTTCCATACTTGCTCCTTCCCTGACACACAGGAGTACTTATTGGTTTTTATCACCATGTGATAAGGGGGACAGAGAAGAGAAATAAATATTCCATTGTTTAGGAATCTAGAAAACAACCATAACTGACCTCTAGGGGAAAGACTGGGGTAGCTTGTTAGTTATGGGAAATACGGCATCCAGCTACTGCCTATAATCCTTGACAATACAACATGAGAAAATGAACTTAAATGAGATACATATACACACTAGGAGAAACTATAAAATGGATGGCATTAGGCAGGAGCATAGGGCAATCTCTGTGCCGTCACAGTTCTTGGCAAAGTATGGGCCTGTTGTAAGCATATTCCATCAGTGGGATGACCTTACAGCATCTTCCAGAGAAATGATGCTAGCAAAGTCAGCTTTACATGATAATACCATGAGCACAATACAGTAAGGGGGGCATCCAAGAAAGAAGACAAGTTACTAGTGGTGGGGTAAAGCTAATTCATTAAGAGGTTTCACAATATAAAGTGTACCCGTGATAATGATAATTGTCAACAAATGAGTTAACAACTCAATTGTCAACTCAGTTGTTAAGAGATGGGTTAAGGGGCACCTTGCTGGCTCAGTCAGAAGAGTGTGCAACTCTTAATATCAGGGTTGTGATTTCGAGCTCCATGCTGTGTGTCAAAATTACCAAAAGAAAATAATTCTGAGACATGGTTGGACAGCATAGCATAATAGGAGGAACTGGCACTCTAAGGCAAGATAACCAGGACTGGAACCGTCATATTAATTCTTACTTGCTGTGGGTGACCTTGAGGAAATTCCTGAAGTTCTCTGTGCCTTGGTTTACTCATCTGTAAAATGAGAATAGCAACAGAACCTATCGTGCATGGTTGTTATGAAGATTAAGCACATATTTGTCAAGCACTTAAAAGAGCATCTAGCATATAAGCACTATATATAATTATTTATTATGCAAAAGTTCTGCCTTTTTTGTTTCCTTTTAAAAACCAGAATAGGGCTAACAACACTTGGCCTTTTGCCACACCAAATATCGTCCACTGACCAAAGTGTGAAAGCTATTCTGGCCAAGATAAATGTTAAGTCAAGTCTGCACTGAGAAAAGCACTTTTGCATTTTGCCTAATGTATGGAAATACTTCATATTTAGAAAATTATTGGTGGGCACAGAAACTGGAAATTCTTGTGACCTTTTGCTTAGCAAGCCTTTGGGCTATGCAATGAGTGATTCCTCTGTCTCCTTCTCCCTCTCTCTCAGTGTTTGTTATCATTACATTTCTAGCACCTCCTCAGAAATCTTTCCCAGCTCTCCTCTTTACAAGAGCTTAGCTAGCTTTGTCACTCACTAGGTGAGAGGCTCCAAGGAACTCACTTTCTGAACCTTAACTTCCTCTGCTGTAAAATAATGTGCAAGGACAGATATGAGAGAGCACAAGCACAAAAAGTGTTAAAATTTAAAAAGACTTAGACATACTCAGAAGCCAGCTCAACACCCCTATAGGGCCAAATCACAAAGTAGTTAGCCAGGCTGAGGGTTCAGAAGCAGGCAGAGGCAGCTGAGAGCTCATACAGAGCAGAGTAACAGGTATTTCAAAGCCCCAGAGGAGGCAGAGGGCCTCCTCCATGCTCATTTCCTGAAGCCAGAGGCTAAGGTGGTACTTTACTACCTGTGAAGCTGCAAAATCAGGATGAAGTCTGGGAAGGTGCTTGGGACTGCCTCCCTAAGAAAGGGAACAGAAGCAGATAGAGCACACAGCCTGCACCCCCCCTGCAGAGAGGGACACCTCGGTGGCTCAGTGGTGGAGCATCCGCCTTCGGCTCAGGGCATGATCCTGGAGTCTGGGATCCAGTCCCACGTCGGGCTCCCTGCATGGAGCCTGCTTCTCCCTCTGCCTATGTCTCTGTCTCTGTGTGTGTGTGTATGTGTGTCTCTCGTGAATAAATAAATAAAATCTTTTTTTTTTAAAGCCTGCAGAGATATGACTAAGATCGTTCCAAATTAGGGTGCCTGGGTGGCTCAGTTGGTTGAGCATCTGCCTTGAGCTCAGGGTCCTGGGATCAAGTCCTGTGTGCAGCTCCCTGCTCAGCAGGAAATCTGCTTCTCTCCTTCCCTCTGCCCGCTGCTTCCTCTGCTCATGTGCTGTCAAATACAGAAAATCTTATGAAAAAAGGAACCAAAAAGAGAATTCTTAACAACAACAAGAAACACCAGAAGAAAAGGAGGGAATACATTCACAATGCTGAAGGAAAATAACGTTCAACCTGCAATTCTGTACAATGCAAAATTACCATTTCAGAGAAAGGACAGTAAGAGTTCACTATCCAGAGAACATGGACGTAAAAAACTAGTAGATGGGGAAAAAAAAGAAAGAAAAAAACTACTACGTGATAGATTTCAGTATATTTGAACCTCCCAATTCCTGGAGTTATCCTAACTACATTATGTATATGATGACAGGTCTTATAAATTCTGAGAGCATGGTGTCTAAAAGTAGCTTCCCAAGTGTCAGTTTATTCTGATGAAGCTTTAAGTGAGTTTTTAAAATTCTAACTGTCCTATCAGAGAGCACTTTTTCCCTTTTTCATAAACATTAATTGAAAGAGAAACTCTTTAAGAGAGAAACTACATAATTTTCCCACCAAAAAGAGCTATCTAAACTACTACCAATTACTTAGCAGTTTACCTCCAAATGCTTGACAGTAGAGACTTGACATTTTGGACTGAAATGTCCGGAGACCTTCACGGACTCTGCAATTTACATACATACCACTCATATAGTCTCCCCAAAATAGAGACTGTACTTATATAAACAAGGTACAAGATGAGATAGGTAAGTTATAAATGAATTATTTACGTGACCCCTTTAGACCTCTGAAAAGAAGTCCATGGAAATTCATTAAGGGAGTTAAAAACCTCAAAAGCCTACAAGGGAACACTGGCCAGTAACGCTGAGAAAGGAATTCAAAATCTGATCATGGAAAAGGGGCCAATCACTGTGTTCCACAGACCTTTCAGATCACCCAAGGAGGCAGAACACCTTACTGTCAAAGGTTTACTAAGCACTTTTATGTGGTACAATCAGGAAACATTTCTGTACCCAGCTGTTATCTCCCTTTTCCACTATTTTCCATTTAATCACTTTAAGAGATGTCTAATACCCTATTAGGCAGATAAACAATACCCTTAACCAGAGTAATACCAACACCCTTAACCTTCTTGGACATTTGTCTGTATTGGTGTTTTTTAAAAGATCTTATGTATTTATTCATGAGAGACACAGAGAGGCAGAGACACAAGCAGAGGGAGAAGCAGGCTCCCTGCGGGGCAGCCAATGTGGGACTCGATCCCAGGACCCCAGGATCATGACTGGAGCTGAAGGCAGATGCCCAACCACTGAGCCACCCAGGTGCCCCTGTATTGTTTTTTATTTTTACTAATAATACTAAAATAAATGTCATCATAAAACTTTTCCTTTTCAACAGTTTTTGGGATAAATTCTAATAGTATTTGTTGAGAGCTGGCAAAGCTATGCATGCTCTTTTAAACAGCAGGGGTTGGGATCCCTGGGTGGCGCAGCGGTTTGGCGCCTGCCTTTGGCCCAGGGCGCGATCCTGGAGACCCGGGATCGAATCCCACGTCGGGCTCCCGGTGCATGGAGCCTGCTTCTCCCTCTGCCTGTGTCTCTGCGCCTCTCTCTCTCTCTCTCTCTCTGTGTGTAACTATCATAAATAAATAAAAAAAAATAAAATAAACAGCAGGGGTTTATCCTTAATCCACCCTCCACTACTACAATCCCAGTATTTCCACGTAACTGGGAGGCTCAGTCAGTTGAGTATCTACCTTCGGCTCAGGTCATGATCTCAGGGTTCTGGGATCAAGTTCTGTGTTGGATTCCCTACACAGTGGGGTATCTGTTTCTCCCTCTACCTCGGCCCCTCCCCACCTCCTCGTGCTTGCTCACTCTCTTTGTCTCAAATAAATAAATAAAATCTTTAAAATGCCAGTATTTCCTCACTATATCTCTGTCTTCTCTCTAAACTTATCACTATGGCAGTTTCTTCTGCCTTTTTAATTTCTCATCCAATGCCAACTGTTTGAGTACAGCTTTCAAATCCCTTTAATAAATCCTTGAGAGGACTTGCAGAACTCTCAAGATTCAATCAACAGAAGCTGGTCTAAACCACAGTTGTGTCTTCATGTTACACCAACCAAGAGCTATGACGAGCAATTTGAGTCACCTATGAACCAATCCTACAACTAGGGAACATACAGTAAAATGCACTGCCAAAATTAGTATGGGAAAAAAAAAGATCTTACACAATCAGAATCATTCTACTGGAATATTCAACCTTGATAAATTCAAAACAACATTATCTGCAGTGAGAGATAAATTTATCAGAATCTGGGATCCCTGGGTGGCGCAGTGGTTTGGCGCCTGCCTTTGGCCCAGGGCGCGATCCTGGAGACCGGGGATCGAATCCCACATCAGGCTCCCGGTGCATGGAGCCTGCTTCTTCCTCTGCCTGTGTCTCTGCCTCTCTCTCTCTCTCTCTGTGTGACTATCATAAATAAATAAAAATTTAAAAAAAAAATTTATCAGAATCTGATTTTGATTTAAAATAAAGCCTTTTAACTAGAGGATGCAAAAATCAATTTTTAGTTTCAATGATTTTGCTATTGTTTTCCTACTCTCCTTATCATTTATCTCCACTCTACCTCATTTCCTTCCTTCTGCTACCTTTGGGTTTAGCTTACTCTTCTTTTTCTCAATTCTTATGGTGTAAAGTTAGCTTATTGATTTTGGATCCCTTTTTCTTTTTAATATAAGTGCTTATAGTATAAATTCCACCAGAGTACTGTTATTCCGACATCTCATAGGTTTTGATATGTTTTCCCTTTCAGTCATTTCAAGGTATTTTCTAGGTATTTCACTTATAATTTCTTCTTTGACCCACTGGTTTTTTAAGAGTATGCTGCCTAATTTCCACATTTTAGTGAATCTTCTGATACTTCTGTTACTGATTTCTAGTTTCATTTCACTGTGGTCACTTCGTATGATTTCAGTATTTTCAAATTTATTGAGACTTGTTTTGCAGCCTAACATCTGGTCTATCCTGGGGAATGTTCATGTGCACTAGAGAAGAACCTGTCTTGGGCTGTTGTTGGGTGGAGTGTTCTATAGATGTCGCTCAGGTCTAGGGGATTTATACTGCTGTTCACGTCCTCTATTTCCTTACCAGTTTTCTGTCGAGTTGCTCTATCCATTACTAAAAGTGAGATTTTGTAGAACTGCTACTCCCTTCAATTCTATTGGTTTCTGCTTCATACATTTTGGGGCTCTGTTGTTTGGTGTGCATATTTCTATAAAATTTTTTTTTTACCATCTTAATGGAGTGAACCTTGAGTTAATATATAATGTCCTTCTATGTCTTCTAACAATCTTTGTCTTTAAGTCTATTTAGTCTGATGTGACTATAGCCACCCAGGCTCTCTTTTGGTTATTATTTGCATGAGGTATGTTTTTCCACTCTTTTATTTTCAACCTGTTTTTATCATTGGATCAAAAGTGAGTCTCTTATAAACAGTATATAGTTGGAATTATTTTTTAAATCCATCTGTTTCTACCTTTTAATTGGAGACATGTATCCATTTAAAGTAATTAAAAATAAGGAAAGATTTACCCCTGCCATTTGCTGCTTGTTTTCTGTCTTGTACCTATTTGGTTCCTCAGTCCACCCATCACTTCTCTTTTTATGATTAACTGATTGTTTTTCTAGTATACTGTTTTTGTTACCTTCTCATTTTTGTATTTTTTATATCTTTTAGTTTTTTTCCTTAATAGTTACCCTAAGGATTGGTTAACATCTTAACTTTACAACAATCAAATTTGAATTAATACCAACTTAGTGTCAATAGTATACAAAGACTCTCCTCCTTTATAGCCCTCCTGCCCCTTATATTATCATTGTCACAAATTATATCTTTATATGTATGTGCCCATCAACATAGATTCGTAATTATTATTTTAAGCATTTTTCTTTTAAAACCTATAGAAAATAGAAGAGTTACAAATCAACCCTACTGGCTTTGAGATTTACCGACATGGCTGCCTTCACCATTCTTCATTTCTTGTTATGGCTTCGAACTACTGTCTAGCATCCTTTCATTTCAGTCTGGAGGACTCCCTTTAGCATTCATTACTGGGCAGGTCCACTAGTGACAAACTCCTTGAGTGTCTGCTTATTGGGAAATGTCTGTCTCCAGTGACACTATCTGTGGGGGTATAAAGTACCTTCCAAGGCCACCTGTTGCCATCAGATCAGGGTTAGGAGACCCCCTTGGTCTCTGCTAAAACCGTGTTTGCCAGCTAGGAAAGTACTACCCTACGTTGTCTGCTGCCACCAAGTGAGGGACAAGAGGCTAACTCCCAGATTGGTCTTTGATGACCCCAGAGGGAGGCACATCCATGATGTTTAGCTGGTGTAGGGCATGTGTTGTCAAAAAGGTTTCTATCTAGTTTGTCTACCCTTTTCGCAGTCCTTTGGCCAGAGAGGAGACTTTTCTCAAGGTTTTTTTATTTTTTTGAGGGGGGGGTCTACATTTGTTGGTAGTTCCAGGTTGCAAGCTTCTCCAGTATGCAGTCCAGGATATATGGGAGTTGGTTTTTTGTAGGTTTTTTATTGTTGTTTTTTTTTTTTCCTTACAATTCAGGGAACTCATTGCCATGCCATTACTCAAGTCCTAAGGCCCTAGCCAGGCCACTTTCCTGTTTACATCTTTCAAAGTCCTCTTTCTGTTTATTATGTCCAGGGCTCTTAAGTTGTACTCAGCAGTGGGGGGAAGGAGGGAGAAATTAATCTAAGTCATCTTGTCCTCAATTGTGTTTTATGATGCTTCAACTATATTTGCAACAAAATTTTTCTTGGACAGAGGACTATAACACAGATTCAGAGACCTTAAGCACTAGAAGGATCTATCTACTCTAATCTTTACATTTTATAAAACAGGCAGTAGGTCTTGTGAGGCTAATCTGCTTACTTCCCACAAAGTTACAGAGTAGTAGAGCTAAGCAAGACCACGGAAACATTTATATAGCGTTCTACAGCTTTTAGTATGTTTTTTCCTCATCACAGATGAAGATAAATCCTGGGCCTAGACTTTCCTTCTTAATTACAGAAATACTCATTTACATACTGTGATTTTCAGCTCATCTACAGTGTGCACTGTAAGACAGAACAGGGTAACACACTGGAAGAAAGGGAAGGTGCCATCTTAGGTGACAGGTTTGTAAATTCTCTTTAGAATAATTACGAAGTTTCTAATAAATGAATACATAGAAAAAATACTTCTTGACATGTACTAAAATTACATATTGACAAGTGAAAATTAGGATGCCATATATACCTTTGAAAGCTCATTAATATGCTTTATATAAAGCCAACATGCTCTTAAGGTGATTCAATGACTAGTGTACATTACATGAGATCATCTACATATATTATAGCAAAAGATCTCATATTTGATGTATGCCCACTGAATTTTCATTTGATAGAGAGAAAAGCCATGAAATGCTAGAAGCGGTAACATTTCTATATTGTTTATACTTAAAGAATGTTTCCTGCTGTTTTCTTATTAGATATTTAAAGTTCCCAATGAGATAGTACTCCATTTTACTCTATTAAAAATGGATTTAGCAATGTTGTACTATATGTTGGTTAATAAATTTAAATAAAAAATAAAAATGGATTTAGTATGTGCTTAATAGAGATTCAGTATGCATGTTAAGCTTTAATCAAATTTACATGTTAAAAATCTATTAAATAACTCTGTGAGAAACTTACATGATCACCAGTAATGCCCCTCCCCCCCCAAAAGACTGAGAAAAAAAGAACAAGTGTGGGTGAGCTCTAAAACTCTTTATTTCTTCCAGGAGAATTTACTATTTTGTATCACCAACTCTATATTAACTCACAGAAAGAATACTTGAAATGGCAGGATACTAATTTATAAGGACATTTTCTAGAAAAGCATAGTGTCAAATATTTCAGAAGTAGTTCAGGGCCTATAAACTGCCATTTGAGTTTAAGTGAGCCCGTCTTTCCTTCCAAATAAAAGAGGGTAGGATCTTATCTAAAAAGTCGTGTCTCAGAAATTTGGCTTTGAAAGGGAACAGCATGCCCAGCATATTCCTACTGGGTTCAGTATTGCCTTAGAGACCTGATTCTAGCCAGATGACAAAGTTAGATGAAGGACTTGCTGCATGGACTATGGTTTCCTCTCATGGCCATCCAAGTGCATGGCTAGTCCTTCACAATAGCACACACAGAACCTGAGGTGCACAGTGGGTAGTCCTTCCAGCAAGACCATTCCATCAAGCCCTCTAACCCTACTGGAGTCAGCCATCTCAAGAAGGCAGAAACTCCCAAGGCCATTCATCAGGATCTGGGTTCTTGTCACCACAGGGTATGGGTACATCCCCTAACCTGACCTTATGCCTCCCACCCTCCCCAACTCAAGAATGCCTTCCACTGTGCCCTTTAAGAACTGGGCATACCATCAACAAATTCCCTACATTCTCAAGTTGGTCTTTGAACATTCCTTCTCTTGCCTTAATTCAGTGTTTCTTAATCCTGGCTATACTTTAGAATCATGTGGGGAGCTTCTTAAAACTCCCAATGCCTGGGCCACCCACCACACCAAAATCTCTTGGGGTAGGACCCAGACCTCAGTAGGTTCAAAGCTCTCCCCCAGATGATTCCAGTGTGTACGAGTACCACTGGGCTAACTGATGCCCTGTGCTATCCCCTCAAGGGCTGTTCCCCCAACAGAACTCTCGTCAGGGTACCTTTCCTCTCCCAAAGCTCTGGCATTACTGGGACTCAAGCGGGCAGGTCACTGGCTCTTCACTGCCATGTTCAAACACTAAATCTCTCTCCCCTAAAATCTACCTTTCTAAATTTCAGGCAGTTCCTTAAACACATGGGGATCTCTTGCATGCCTGAATCATGAATTTGCTTTTTCTTTACAGTAATGCTCTGAACTCCTTGGCCATGTGAAAAGAAAAGTTTTCTTGTTTAAAGCTCACTTCATGGATTACCTTAGCCCTTCCATGAAGCCCTCTTGGTCTAAAGCTTAAAAGTATTGATCAAATGTTTCCTCCACAGTGTTTTCATCCTACAGTGCTATTTTAGTACTCCTGCACTGCCAGTGAGAAGCACTTGCTGTTATAAGGTAAGAAATTAGCTTAAAATCCTGAGCACAGGGATCCCTGGGTGGCGCAGCGGTTTGGCGCCTGCCTTTGGCCCAGGGCGCGATCCTGGAGACCCGGGATCGAATCCCACGTCGGGCTCCCGGTGCATGGAGCCCGCTTCTCCCTCTGCCTGTGTCTCTGCCTCTCTCTCTCTCTGTGTGTGACTATCATAAATAAAAAAAAAAATCCTGAGCACATTAGTCTACAGGGAGCCCCAATACATCAAATGTGGTGTTAATATAAAACTGAAAAGATTATCCTTTGTACCAAAAAACCTCTTTTCTTTTAAAAAGATTATTTCCAGAAGAAATGTGGCATGAGATCAATACTATTAAAGAGATTTAATTATTGGAGTACCAAATAGGCCCTTAGCAAAGAACTGACCCACAGGACAAGCACCTCTGTAGATGGCATTTTACTCAGTTTATATACAGACAAACAGTAGGCTACTAAGTTAAACTCTCATGTTAACACTGCTCTATATGAAACAGTTAACTCTGCTTTTTAGTCATTTATGTTATGAATCAGTCTTTTCAAAAAAATTTATAAATAAATGTGTCACCTCTTTTGATCTGAGCCAAAATACCATGCCCTTGGTCTCTAGCCTGTCCCCAGGAAAATATGGAACACAAACCATTTGATTCTTTATATATTCAATTGGTCTCTCTTGATCTTACCTATAGTATGAAAAATAAAAAGATCTGTTTATTTGAATTTATTCCTTTTCCTAACTCTAGGGCCCCATCTGTATAATTTCCTCCAGATGTCCATATCATACTGAGGCTTAGTGTAAGCAGGGGCCAGCTAAACTGCATTTTATGCTGAAAACCTATACCTCATCTCTCTCACTTGATATAAGTAGAGATACTTTTAGTGTATGTAGAAACAATCTATATATACCTTTGTGGACACATCTACAAATGTACAAATGCTTTTCTCTTACATACTTACAATCTTGAAGGACATCACTGACTGGCCATATAGTTTTTTAAACAGTTGTTCCTTTTTAGGGAACAGAATGTTTTCTTGTTTATTATAATCTAGCATTACTCACTTATCAGGTCAAATAATATGAAAATTTTAAATCCAGGAGTGCCTGAGAGGCTCAG
Organism: Canis lupus familiaris; assembly: GCF_011100685.1. NCBI lineage: Eukaryota > Metazoa > Chordata > Mammalia > Carnivora > Canidae > Canis > Canis lupus. The sequence continues at coordinate 13,342,644 of NC_049260.1, read as the reverse complement.
TCAGTTAAAGATCTGCCTTCAGCTCAGGTTGTGATCCCCGGGTCCTGGGATCAAGCCCCGAGTCGGGCTCCCTGCTCAGTGTGGAGTCTGCTTCTCCCTCTGCCCCATTCCTTGCTTGTTTTCTCTATCTCTCTCTCTCAAATAAATAAAATCTTTATTTAAAAGTTTTAAATCCAAAATCTCTTTATATTAATCTCTTGTCAGAGCTATTAATAAATTTAAGATTTAAATTATACCAAGTTTCCTTGTTTCTCTCCCCTCAGTACTACAGTTTAAGTCTCGTAAAAAAAGTCTCTGAGGTTTTTTTTCTAAGTCAGTTCAATTGTCCATATATAACAAGGAATACTCAAAAAAAAATTTTAACAGAGCAAAGGAGGAATTCAAAATGCTTAGGTTTGCTGTAATAAAGCTTGCTGTGAAGTAGTAAAAATGACCTCATGAGAGAATAAGCCAGAAAGAAAAATAAAGCAAATACGAAAACAAAACAAACTGAAAACATGACAACTAGAAATCCGAAGCTAACATGTGGTAAACTTTCTTTTTTTGGTTTCAACTCTTCTAAGAAAAACTACTGGCCTCAGATATGATAATTTAACTTTAATCACATAATATAGAGAAGAGGTGACAGATGAAAGTAGTTTGGAAATGTTCTTACCAATATCTTAAGGCTGGTGTAGAATAATGTTTCCTACTCACCAAGCCCTTAGGGTATTGGTTAAGTATTGTATAAATAAAGAGGTGAATGGTCACGCACACTACAGAATTGCAAGCTTTACCAAAATTGACCAGGTTTCTTTACTGTAGGACTTCAAATCCTTTAGTGAGCCCATATGCACTGTGACTCTCCACAAGCGGGCACTGAGGCAGGAGCTGCAAACATGTCTTAATCACAGAGCCCTATTAACATCTCCCAGAAGACTGCTTTATCATAAGCAGTTTGGGAAAGACTAGAATATACAGGTGCCCCATCCAAGTGCTTAGGTGAGACTCTCCCAGGACCAATTAGGAATTTGACACTGCACAAGGACTAAATACAGTCACGTGTTCAGTACCCAGGATTTCCTCGGCTGAATGTGTGTGTCCCACTCACAGTGGAAGAAAAGGGGAAAATAGGGGGAGGGAAGTGGTGAAGGGATTTTCTGCCTGCATTTCTTACACACCTGTTTCTGCAGTCTGAAATCTCCATAGTTAGGCAGCTGAGTTGGAGGCTTGGGATGAGCACTGCGCTCACTGTTTACATTGTGATGGGAAATCTGGTAGACAAAGAAGCAGTCTCATTCATTAACAGTGACTTGAGAATTCCCAGCCCCCCATCAGATCCTTGGTCACTAAGCCCCCAAGCAGGCAGGAAGCCCATCTCAAGCAGGTCAGATGAGGACTGCTAATAGCAGCAACACATTTCACAAGCAGGAAGTAATCACTGTTACTTGTGCAGTAGAAGATAAAGAGGTTGATCACAAAAGTTCTTTCAGACAGGTCTTCCACGCATTCATCCAAGTGGCTCCCAAGCCCCAGTTTAAAACCAGTAGCTGGTAGATAAGTGCCTCCAGAATGCCCACATTTTGTTGTGACAAAGCCCAGGTTTCCTGTTGGTACCAATCAGGAGTTTGGTCTCATCTAGGTCCTCCACAGTGGGGAATGTGGTGAAAGCCTCATCCTGCCAGAGCAACAGATCACTATCTTACTGTATGCATAGACACTTCAGCTCCATTGATGGGCAGGGCAGGGGCCTTTAGGAGATGGACCTCGGTTTGGGAGCTGGCTCTACCTATTTAATAGCTATGTCACCTTGGCTGACTTGCTTAACCCCTGTATGCTTCAACTTCCTCATCTGTAAAACAATACTACTTCATAGAATTTTCGTGAAAATTAAATAATGCATTGAAAGCACTTATCACAATATCTGTCTACTGCAGATGCTCAAGAAACAGAGCTAATAATTTCAATGAACAGAAATTATAACCAGGGAAAAGCTTAGGACAGAACTAAAGCTTGCCATTAGACATACAGCGGGGACTCAATACTTGTTGACTAATCAACATCTCTTAAAGCCAATCTTAGAGTATTAGAAAGGGGTTTCTCACCCATTTATGTGTCAGGAAGAACAGGGGTTTTTTTATTACCCTTCAAACAGAGGAAGGAAAGCAGTACTCATTGTATTTGCACCTCAAGGTTGAGTGGATGCTAAAAATGATCTAATTCTCTAAAAGAAGGACAAGCAAATGTTAAAAGTGGTTTCAGTGACTCAGCAAGTCCTAAGATGTGCCACATGGAAAGGTATGTTCTAAACCATCTAGAGTAATAAGGTAGAAACTGAGATTGTTTAGAGAGAAATTTTCTGACATTTTCTACTTAAAGTTAGAAGGCCTTTAAAGTCTCTTTAACAGCAATTAATGAAAAGAAAGATCTGTAGCACCCTTTACCACACTCTGCAGATTTGCTGCTTGCTTCTCATTTCTAACTCTACAAGGAGTGTTGATGAATAAGGCCATAGTAGCACATATAAATGAGGCAGAATTAATTCACAAGTGAAACAGATTTTGGTGACACCCTCTCCCAACTCCTGCTGTTTCAGCTTATTGTTCCAAAGGAAAATATCATCCTACAGAAAGCAATATAGGCTCAAAACACAGCACTAACACCATGGTGATGACCATTAATTATGGAGAATTAATACAACTCCTAAAATACTGATGAAAATATACACACCTAAATTATACATAAAAACAAACCATGCCCCCCGCAACTGGAGAAATGCCCATTCTTCTACTCCTTTCTCTATCTGAAAACAATATGCAACCCTCTAGGGCCAAAGGTGAACTACTATGCATTTGTTTGGTTGCTTATTGAGGAAACTTTCCCTTTTCCACATGAGGTTGGGGGGCTGGCTGGATAAGAAATGAAACCACACTCTCTGCTTTGTCCAGATGTCATCGTGGAAATGTGACCAGCCAGTTAGTTCTGTAGCTATCAACCCTTGCAAAGGAAGTACAGTGGTAGGACAACTTCCCTACTATCAAACAGTGCACAGAAATCAACTTCTGTTTCCTACCTGTGACGGACAAGGTCTTGGAGGGAGTGCAGGTGGTGGAGGTAACAATCCTGACTTAGTAGCTGAAAAGAAAAACACATACTGTTAAGAATTACCAAAAACAAAATAAAATACCTTTCCACTTTTTAACTACGAATAGCAATTGCAGTTAACATGTTTAAGTTATTAAAATCCATCTGAAGGCTTAATTTAAAAAAGGAGTATATGCTATTTCTAATCTCTCTTTCATTTTCATCCTACCTAGCCCAAATCCAATTATTTATATAGGCTGTTTTGATTAAGATAGTATAAAACAGTAAAGAAAAGACACCCTTTGATCAAAGGACTAGAACCCAGCATGGGAAAGGCAGTCAATCCCTCATTATTCTGATGTTAATTATTTAGTTTCAAATAATCTAGGCCTTTTGGTTTCTCTAATATTTTTCCCTATCTCTTGGCCATTACACTATTCATTAGCTCAGCAAGTAGGCTACAGAAATGAAGGGAGCCAGAGTCCCCACGAGGCAGCTCTGCTGCTCTGTAAGCTAGTGGGTCTGACAGCAGCAGGGGAGTCTCAAAGAGATAGGACTAAATGATGTTGAGGGACCCTTCAAAGATCTCAATTTCCTTTTCTCTCCCTGATCCTTATTAGCAGCAATAATAAAATCTGTTTCTACAATAATGGCCCCATTTAAAGGATGTTTTGAACAAAAATTTGTCTATTTTTTTTAATTTTGTGAGATACAGAGAAAATGTGAGTTAAGCCAAGAACGTCTGAATTTTAACTAAATGAAAATAAACATCTGCTAGTGAATTACAAATCTCATAATTATGCACAAGAAATAAGCTTATTATCACACATTGGCAAGTTAAACCATATTCTTTACAAACTCCTTTAAAAAGCACACTGTGCTCTATATAACCATACCTAGTTTATTGGCAAATATAATATGTGTGCTAATATTTGGACAGTTTTCTGTGACTTAAAAATAAATCATAGCAATGTGCCAAGAACATGAAAGTTTTTGCAAATCACTTTTGATCTGACCTAGCTAGATCATACAAGCCAGAAGATGGAGTTTGGGGCTTTCCACAAAGGTAACTTAAGAGTAATTTCATAGAGATTTGCATTCTGAGCCAGTGCACAGATCTGGTACAACCATGTGGGCCCATCAGTGGCTTCTCTCAATCTGTCTTTCATTAAAATTTATGAAACACATCAGTGGGTCAAAACTCCAGCGGTGGTGAGACCTTGAACAGCCTTTGGTAACAAAGCATGTAGCAGCAAGAAAACAAAAGCCTCAGGAATTATCCATCTTAGGGCACCTCCCTACCCTACTTAAAGGTCCTCAGGATTAAGCCTTTAAATGACCCGTTTCTTTAAAAAAAACTTCTTTTTAAACCTACACATGCTTTTAAAGGAAAGGCCTTGCACCGGAACAAAGTGCATGTTAAAATAACTCTTTATTAACAGAAGAGGACTAAGAATTGATAAGCATTTAATTAAACTTCTGCTTCCAGCAAGAGGGAGTAACAGAGACCAGATTTACTCTTCCATTTGAAACAGCCAAAAACAAACACATGTTTTTTATATGAAACAACAGTTTTAAGATACTGGAGCAAAATGTATAAAACAACAGTTTTCAAGACACTAGGAAATCTGGCAACAAAAGACAGTGATCCCTGAAAGACAGAAAACCAACCAGGGGAGTTGTAGGTTTCGCTGTCTCTACTTAGTGTACTCAGATTCAGGACCTACATCCAGATGCATGTCTGATTCATTTCATTTTTACTATTTTTTAATTAAAAAAAAACAAATGCCTTATTTTTGTAAAATAAGAGAGGAGGGTGTTTCTGAATATACTTTTAAATAAAATCCTATCACCTACGAATACTAACAGCAATTTGGTTTCCTCTTTTCAACCTTTATCTATTTTTTGTTTTTTATTTTACTTACCTGGCTAGAATACCTACTATAAAGTTGACTTATAATAGTCATATGTGCATTCTTATCTTCTCTTGATCTCAAAGGTAAGGCTTTCACTATTTCAACATTAAGTATGGTATTTGCTGTAGGTTTGTGTAGAAACCCTTTAACGGATCATGAAAATTCCCACCATCATTTTAAGTTTTTTTTTTATAATTTGATTAATTTTAACCAAAACTGCATGTCTACCCACTAAGAGGATAGTATGATTTTCCCCTTATAATTAGTTAATATGATAAGTTACACTATAAATGTTTAAATATTAGAACACCCTTGATGACCTAGGATAATCCCAACTTGGTCAGGTTTTTATATCTGTTAGGTTTAGTTGGCTAATATACTGTCTAGGATTTTTGCCAATTATAAGTGAGACTTATAAGTGGGTTTCCTTTCTCATGTGGTTACTGGTTATGCTTCATTCAGCTGGAGAGTATTCCCCATCTATACTCTGGAACAGGCTGAGATTGTTGAATGTCAGGTAAAACTTGACAGCAGAAGCATCTGGGCCTAGAGTTTTGTTTGAAACAAGATTTTTTTTTTGATGAGTATATAATTTATTCTGGACCATAAAAACATAAAAGATCCTTCTATTCCAGTAATGAACAGAACTGGCCTATCACTGTTAGGGCACTGTTATCACGGATAATTTTATTGCTAAAAACCAATGCATTTGGTATGTCACTTCTTCCTGTTTCCACAGAAAATACACCTTGATCCCATTGTATAGTTCACCTGTGCCCTTGAAACAAGATTTTTAATGATTTCACATTTTAATTGTTACAGGATTATTTAGAATTTCCAATTCTTAAATCAGTTTTGATAAATGATATTTTTCTAGACATTCATTGTCTAAATGTTCATATTTATTGCCAGAAAGGTATTCCTATAACCTCCTCTACTCATCTTAATTTCTGTGCACATAACTTTTGTTTTCCTAATACTGTATCATCACTAGTTTCCTTCATTGAGCTCACCTGACATTTGTCCATTTTATTACCCTTCAAAAACCCAACTTTCCTGAGCCTCTGTATTGTCTGCTTGCTTTCTGTTTCATTGATGTCTGTTCATCTGCTTGCATTTTCTTTCTTTGGGCTTATCCTATTGTTCTTTTTCTAGCTTGAATTATTTGCTTAGCTAATTAATTTCCAGCGTTTCTTCTTTTCTTTTTTTTTTTTTTTTTTTTTTTCTTTTTTTTAATTTTTATTTATTTACTTATGATAGTCAGAGAGAGAGAGAGAGAGAGGCAGAGACACAGGCAGAGGGAGAAGCAGGCTCCATGCATCGGGAGCCTGATATGGGATTCGATCCCGGGTCTCCAGGATCACGCCCAGGGCCAAAGGCAGGCGCCAAACCGCTGCGCCACCCAGGGATCCCGTTTCTTCTTTTCTAATGTAAGTGTTTAATGTTACAAATGTTCTCCCAGCTGTCACAGGTTTTGATATGTTCTCATTCGGTTTTAAATTTTTCCTAATTTCCATTACAATTTCTTTTATGATATTAGCTTCTGTCTGAAGTTTATCCTTTAGAATTTCCTTCATGGATAATCTGTTATTAGCAAGTTTATTCAGTTTCTGTGACTGAAAAGTCTTTACCCTCATTCTTGAAAGATTATTTCACTGGGTAGAGATTCTAGACGGACAGCTATATTCTCATAGCACATTAAAACTAACATTCTGCTGTCTTCTGGCTTCCATTACCGCTGTCAAGGAGTCAGGTGGCTACAGAATCGTTGTTTTGGTAATTTGTCTTCTCTCTGGTTGCTGTTTAAATCTCTTTGTGGTGCTCTGCAGTACCAAACTTGACACCAAGTCAGCCTATTTTTTCATCCTCTTTTTCTTTCATAATCTGCTGAACTTCACTGGACTTTCTGAACCATGTGGTATCCTGTTTACTCTGGGAAATTCTGATTCTGCCATTTTCTCTTATCTCTCCTTCTGGAGTTCTTTGTCTCAACTGTGCTATGTTTGGGATAATTTTCTTTTTTTATAAAAAGATAAAAGATTTTATTTAGTTATTCATGAGACACAGGCAGAGGGAGAAGCAGGCTCCATGCAGGGAGCCCGACGTGGGACTCGATCCCGGGACTTCAGGATCACGCCCTGAGCTGAAGGAAGATGCTCAACCGCTGAGCCACCCAGGCATCCCTGTTTTTGATAATTTTCTAAGATCTACCATTCCATCAATCAATTCCCTCTTCAACTGTCCTGTTAACCCAGGCTTAAATTTATTTCAATGACTAAGTGTTTCATTTCTAGTTCTATTTGATCTTTTTCCAAAATGGTTTTTTCATTTTTATAATTTCGTGGCTATATACCCATTTTCTCCATTTCCTTTTCTTTCAATTTATTAAACGTATTTATATAACAGTCTGTGTCTGATAATCCCACAATCTGAGGGCTTTGTATTTACTACTCTTTTGTTGCTCCTGCTAGCTCCCTCTCACTGTGTTCCATTTCCTAGAGTGCTTGGCAACCTTTGACTAAGAATGCATATCCCTTGGAACTTTACCTGTAGGAATACTCTGGGCCCTGTGTGAAAAGTGGGTTCCTCCTCTACTATATCTGCCAGAAACCCAAAGGTACTTATCAACCTGGGATCACTTGAAATTAAAAGCTTGGCTTGATACTGTATAGGATTCCTAGTGTCTGCTGTCCTCAAATTTCATTAAATGTCCTACAGTAAGACTTTTGAGCCTAGATGGTAGCTTGAATATTTGCAACTAATCTCAATCCTACCTCATTGACAAATAGTGGAAAAAAATGTTTCAATTTTCTTGTTTAAATTTTGAACTGGGAAAAAAGATGAGTGGCTGATAGCTAAATGAGCAATAGAGAAAGCAGACAGTAACCAAGGTATACCACAGAAGCCCCAGTTCTCAAGAACTGATGAAATCAAACTCCTCTAGAAGTAGGAAGTAGGAGTAAAATGAAGAAAGCAAGAAGTAAAGAAAATTAACTAATAGTGAATCCTGTTACCTATCCTTTAGAATGGCATACCTTGACAACACTCTTGAAGATCAGGTTCCAGCTACACCTCAAGCAGTTTTTGGCTTCAGGATCCCTGCTCCTGTGGTCCCCTCTGTGTATAGTGTCCATGCCCTACCCCTACTTCACCTGCAGAACTCAGAATATAGTAAGTATTCAACAAGTATCTGTTTGAACTAACATAAGAAAGAACTACCGAACCACGATCCATTCTCATATTAAAAGAAAAAAAAAAGACTAATTGAAGCCCTTTAGGAGCAGTTAGATCCTGAGATTTTTCTCCCACATTCTGTACATTTTCACCATGTTTCCCACTCCAGCAAAAGGCTAAAAGTATCCTTCTTCTCCAGGGAGGACACTAGGTCCAGATGAAGGTATGGGGCCATACGGAAAACAGGAGGAGCTAGTAAATATATACATTCTGGATGTTGAGACTTGCAATCCTCTCCCTCTCTGCTCTCAGACTTTTGTATCCAGAGATTAAAAGAAGTAGTCCAGGGAATTGGACCGGCCAAGAATGAAGAACTAGATACCAATATCAAGATATCTCCAACAAGATAATAAAATCAGATCAATCATGAAACCCAAGATGCCAAGTCCTATCCATTTATCTATATATTCCAATCAGCTTTTTACCCCCCTTTTTAAATAGAAACAGATGATAAAGTATTACCAGATATCTGCAGAAAAATTTCTAAGAGCAATAAAAAAAGGTTAATCTCAAAGAGACAGATTAGATCTATAATAGATTATTTTTAACATATATTAGTATCATCATAATGACTGTTCAGTTTATTCCAGAAATATTTAAACATCTACTATGTATCAGGCATTGTTTGAGGTGCTAGGAAAATAGCAGTGAAAAAAAAACAGGAAAAAAAGCTCTACCCTCATGAAGCTTTATTTTACTAAGACAGCTAATGGGGTGGGAGTAAGGAATAAAATTTCTCAAAGGAGAAAAGACTTTCTCAGGGAAGTCCTCAGCAAGAGATAAGAGATATTACTTGCAAAGATGAAATACTGAAATGCTACTGAAAAACAGAACAAATAATTAAAAAAGAGCACCGAGAAATTAAAAACATGATAGCAGAAAGGGAAAGCTTAATACAAAGGTTCAAAGATAATCTAAGGAGATTTTTTTTAATATTTATTTATTTATCTAAGACAGCACAGCACACTTGCAAGCACAGAGGGGAGGGGCAGAGGGAGAAGAAGAGAGAGTCCCAAGCAGACTCAGCACTGAGCACGGAGCCCAACACAGGGCTTAATCCCATGATCCTGAGATCATGACCTGAGCCAAAACCAAGAGTGGGACACTTAACTGACGGTGCCACCCAGGCACCCCAATCTAAGGGGATCTTAAAGAAAGTAGGAATAATATCCTAATAATCCAATATCCAAATAAAAGTTCCACAAAAAGAGAGAAAATATCAGGAAAAAAATCACACACTCCAAGAAAACTACCAAGAAATAAAGAATAGGACTTTCTAAATTGAGAGAGCCCACTGAGTACCCAAGACAATGAAAGAAAACAGATCCATGGCAAGGCACATGAATACAAAATTTCAAAATACTGGAGTTAAAAGATTCTACAAGTTTCCAGCAGGGGGTGGAAGAGGAGGGCAGGCCACATCCAAAGGATCAAAGTCCAAATGGTTTTAGACTTTTAATATACTACTGAAAGCTAGAATTCATTGGATCAGTGTAATGAAAATCCTAAAGAAAATTGATTTCCGGGGAACCTGGGTGGCTCAGTGGTTGGGTGCCTGCCTTTGGCTCATCAAGTTGTGATCACCAGGGTCATAGGATCAAGTCCCACATCAGGCTTCCTGTCCTGGAGCCTGCTTCTCCCTCTGCCTGTCTCTGCCTCTGTGTGTGTGTCTCTCATGAATGAATGAATGAATGAATGAATGAATAAATAAATAAATAAATAAATAAATAAATAAATAAATAAATAAATATCTTTAAAAAAGAAAGAAAAGAAAACTGATTCCCAACTGATGGTTTAACACCCAGATGAGCAGCCTGCATGATGGTTCAATTAAAGATATTGTTAGACATTCAGAGGCTCATATTGAGCTCTACACACTCTTTCCAAAAAAGCTACTCAAGGGTGTGTTCTACCAAAGCAAGAGAGTAAACCAAGAAAGAGCAAGGCATGGGATGGATACAGGATAAAGGAACTCCAATATGAGAGAAAGAAGAAGAGAATCCTTGGATGACAGAGAAGGGAGATGCCATGATGAATACTATGTACCCGCATAGAAGACGATCACTCTACATTTCTTCAAACAGATAAAACTAATACCTGAGTCAGAATTTCATAAGAGGACCTTTAGAAAATTGAGGAAGTCTACAGTTGCTTCAGGGGCAAGTACACTGAAAAGAAACAAGTTGATTATGCACTCCAAGGCCAAAAAAACCTGCATAAGTAAGAAAAATAAATAATATACTATATGGGCTTACATGGCCATAAGAATAATATAAACACTAAATACTGACCTAACCAAAATTTTACTTTAATTGTACTGAGAAGGTGAAAGAGAAAAAAAAAGGTGTTAGAAGGGAAAGGCAGTAGATGATAACTAAAACTGAAAAGTCAACAAGAGGCTATTACAAATATGCTATTTTGAAATATGAATGCCAAAAGGATATAAACAATTCTCTAACAGAGTGTATTCTCTCAAGTCTTCAGGTACATCAATGGTCTTGGAGATACTTCCCAAACTTCAGTTTGTTCCCTCAGTTCAGCATGGAGCCCTGGGCCTTCCCCTCCACCATATCAGGGCATCAGCTGTGATTATTCATTCTGCCAGCTTTTTCCCTCTCTTTCCAGAAGTCATGTCCACTGACCCTCAGTCAAGAAAAGGTAAAACTAAGAGTACGCACTCATTTCGCTTCACACCAGATTTGGAGTTTCAGGAAGAAATTTCAAGACTCGTCTACTCACAGACACAGGTTCTAGAAGGAGGCAGGCAGAGTCTAGCCTTGGGTTTTCCCTTAGCTACCACTCTGGGGGAAAAAAATGGTATTAGCTCATGCATCTTTCCTTATTTGGCTCCTGTTGAAAAATCTCTTCTATGTGTTTATGACTCCATGTTCATTTCCTTTAACAGTAGGTGATATTAATCTAGCTTCATTCTACAAGCTTATGTCTGATTCATCTTTTTATCTCCCATTGCACCTAAACACACTGCCTTGTGTGTAGTATATTCACATAGTGGGTGAATAACTAGAACTGAATTTAGTAAATATCTCCTCTTATAGTAGTTACAGTCCATTCATGATCTTAAATTAGATTCAAATATTTTATCCAGAATGCTCTAATCAGTTTTATAAAGAGAAAGTATATCTTCATGCAAAGTGAAATTGAAAAAAATACTTTGACTGAATAATCTAACGTACACATGCAAAAGATGACAACATACCTGTTAACAGTAATACCTGCTTTCCTGGAAGGGAAGAGAAGGAAAGAAGAGGGGAGAAGGACACTTTTGATGTATACATTAATAGCTACCATACTTGTGAAGCAATTGCAGGTTTATTCCTGAAGTCTCAAATAAGGTGGAATACCAGGTATCAGCAAGGTTTTGTCAAATCAAAAATTTTTATACGTGTAATGAGGGAAAAAAATAATAGATACCCAAATCCTGAAAACTAGATTTAAAGGTTCATGAAAGAAATTGCCATTTAATCCTAAACTCAGGAGACACAGTAACAATTACTAGTGTTTATTAAATTTATTGAAAGATGTGCATTTTCTAGCACTGATCTGCTGAATGTCAGGTCTTCGTATCTTCACCCAACATTCTAACCTCCAATTTTTTATCCTTTTATTTTATTATGTTTAGGAATTTCCAGTCAAAATTTTATCCATATATATTACTGTCTATTTACTAATTTCCTTCAGATTTTTACAGAGCCCCAAATCAATAATTTAATGAAAACGTGTTCCAAATAACTAAGTGAAAATAAAGCAGCAGATGTGGCAGCTGAAAGCTGCAAAGAACAGAAAGCCAATTCTTCAGGGGAGTGAAACTTAGAATAACTTCAGCTGTGAAAAGGCCTCCCATCCCCCCAAACTAGGAATATTTTATGAAGAAAATAAAAGCATTCAAACGCCAAAGGGGGGAAAAAACACTTAAAGGATGGAAAATGTTGAAAGAAGCCTGCCAGTGGGACCTGCACTTTTAAGTATCAATCAAGTAGAGAGTCAGCCATATGCAAAGCTTCAAGGATTTCATCAGTGAAGACCATTCTTCTTCTTGGCAAGTTCATTAAAACGGCTATTTCTTTGTAATAGAAAAATGTACTTTCTTTCCTTACTAATCACAAAAGTATTTGTGAGCCTATGTCTATCTCCTAATCACCCAGTTACACACAGTGATGGGTTCATATGTTATCTGCACCTATGAATCTGATAAAATGTTTGCCAGGGGCTGTTTCAATTCCCTGAGAATGCCCCATTTCCCTCCAAACATACAAGGTCGTTCAATTCTCTGTTAAACACAACAATTAGTTTTCACCAGTTAAAAGAAAGGAACTTACACATGACCTGGAATTGTTCACCAGGGAAAATATTAATGACTGAGTTTGGAAAAGTAATGAGATCAAATTCAATTCTTCTACTTTGCAGATGAGAAAATTAAGGCTTAGAGAAGTAAAATGACATCACCAAGGCTACTATGATGCAGCAATCAGTATCACGTTTTGAACCTACAGTATAGGTAGTGGTAAAGAGCAGAAAAGGACACTGAGATGGGGATAAACAGCTGGATAGGTGTTACTGTATGTCCAGGAAATAAGCATGTCAGAAGGCTGAAAGTAAGAAAAGTATTGCAACTTCCAGGAACTACAATGATGCTTCTGAATAGGCTACATGCCACATACTCTGAAGAATAAGATGCTAGACACTACCTTAAAATGTGCCACTGTAGCAAATATTTAGTTTAAGTCATATGACTACCTCTTCACAAGACTACATATAACTCCCTTGCTTTAAAAAATATTCAATGTAGTATTGCCATCAGGATCTATAGATCAACAAACAGAATAGAGTCCAGAAACAAACCCTTCAATTTATACTCAAGTGATTTTCAACAAAGGTGCCAAGGCCACTCAATAGGAAAAGGAGAGTATTTTTTTCAACAAGTAGCACTAAAACAACTGCATGTCCACATACAAAGAAATGAATTTAGGCCCTTAGCTCACACTACATACAAAAATTAAATCAAAATGGATTACAGATACAAATAGAAGAGTTAACACTAATATTTTTAGAAGTGAAAAGAAAAGCTTCAAGACATTTGATTAGGCAAAGATTCCTTAGATAGGACACCAAAAGCACAATCTAAACAGGAAAGAATTGATAAACTATACTTCATCAAAATGCAAAACTCTTTTGCTTCACAATATACCATCGAGAAAATGGAAAGACAAGTCACAGAATGCAAAAAAAAATATTTGCAAATTACACATCTGATAAAGGACTTGTAGCCAGAATAAACGAAGAACTCTGGAATATGTAACTCAACAATAAGAAGACAAACACCTCCCCTCCCCCCAAAAAAGAAAACAAACATCCAATTTAAAAATGGGCAAATGATTTCTGTAGACATTTCACCAAAAAACGATATAGGAATTATTAATAAGCACACGAAAAGATGCTCAACATCATCAGCCATCAGGGAAACAAAACCACAATGAAATACCACTTCACACCCAGTGGGATAGCTATAATTAAAAAAAAAATAGTAAGCGTTGGTGAAAATGGAAAGAAACAGTAACCCTTGCACATTCCTGGTGGAAATGTAAAATAGTATGGACACTTTAGAAAACAGTTCGGCAGTTTCTTAAATTTACCATATACCCAGTAATGCCACTCCTTGGTCCTGTGCCAAGAGAAATGAAAACATATGTCCCACAAAGACTCACATGCAAGTGTTCATAGTAACATTATTTCTAACAGGCAAAAAGTATAAAAAATTCAGATGTTCATCAAACTGAAAAATGGAGAGGCAAAATGTGGTATGTCCATACAAGGGAACACTATTCCACAATAAAAAAATGAAATACCGGTATATGCTACAACTTAGATGAACCTTGAAAACATCAAACAAGTATAGAAAGCCAGACACAAAAGACCTCATATTGTATGATTTCATTTATATGAAATGTCCAGAAAAGGCAAATCTATAGAAACAGGAGGTAGATTACTGGCTGTCTGAGGCTGGGCATGGAGATTGACTGTAAACAGGCATGAGGCATACTATTGGAGTGCTGAAAAGGTTCTGAAACTAGATTATGGTGACAGCATAATTTGATAAATTTACTGAAAACCACTGAGTTGTACACTTAAAATAGATTAATTTTATGGTCTGGAAATTACACCTCAATATTTTTTTTCAAGCTAAGGGTAGAGGATAAAGTATAATTAATCATATGGGAGAGAGAACATAGATGAAACAAATTAGGCCATAAAGAGTTAGTTGATTATTGTTGAGGCCAGGGATTCAGTATCCTAATCCTTTTCTTTTTTATATATATTTAACATAACAATTTGATAATAACAATTTTTGATCATCAAAAAAAGAAATAAATTCCTACGATCTCCAAGTACTTATGAAGGCAAAACTTTCTTTCCTATCTCGCTAAAAAAAACTACAGGGAAATTGGCCCAACATTGAAAATCACCTAAAAGAAAGCAGAGAAAAATAATATTAGTTTCTTGCATATTGGGCACCATATCTATTTTTTAATATATCTTTTTTAAAAAGATTTTATTTATTTGAGAAAGAGAGAATAAGCAGGGAGGAGTGGCAGAAGGAGAGGGAGAAGCAGACTCCCCGCTCAGCAGGAAGTCCAACACAGGGCTCAATCCCAGGACCCAAGGATCATGACCTGAGCCGAAGGCAAATCCTTAACTGACTGAACCACCCAGGTGCCCCTTTAATATAACTTTTAACTTTACATGTATTATTACCTATAGAAGAATAGTGGGATCCCTGGGTGGCTCAGCAGTTGAGCGCCTACCTTCAGCCCAGGGCGTGATCCTGGGGACTCAGGATAGAGTCCCACATCGGGCTCCCTGCATGGAGCCTGCTTCTCCCTCTGCCTGTGTCTCTGTCTGCCTCTCTCTCTCCCTCTCTCTCTCTCTCTCTCTCATGAATAAAATCTTTAAAAAAAAAAAAGAATAGTAAAGCATGCCCCCCCAAATTAAATTAATATAGACTGCTTTCTCTGACACCACATCTGCTGCAACAAAGACTTGAACAAAGAGGATTCTGATGGAGAACAAAGCAATTACATTTTCTGGATCTCAGTCTTATCGCCTATAATACGTGAGAGGTGGCCAAGATGACACAGAAGTTCTTTCAACACTAACAGACTCTCTATGATTCTAGAATTTAGTTGCCATTTTTTTCCAGCAACTTCTTGTACCATGGGACATATGACACAGGTTATCTAGGTCCCAGATTGAGAAATAGGCAGAGTTAATCAACAAAAACACATGAGAATTAACCTTGGTGGGCACTGGGTGGCTCAGTGGTTGAGCATCTGCCTTGGGCTTGGGTCATGATCCCCGGGTCCTGGGATTGAGTGCCACATCAGGCTCCTTGCAGGAAGCCTGCTCCTGTCTCTGCCTAGGTCTCTGCCTCTCTCTATGTCTCTCATGAATAAATAAATAAAATCTTTAAGGGATCCCTCGGTGGCGCAGCGGTTTGGCGCCTGCCTTTGGCCCAGGGCGCAATCCTGGAGACCTGGGATCGAATCCCACGTTGGGCTCCCAGTGCATGGAGCCTGCTTCTCCCTCTGCCTATGTCTCTGCCTCTCTGTGTGTGTGTGTGTGTGTGTGTGTGACTATCATAAATCAATAAAAAAAAATTTTTTTTTAATCTTTAAAAAAAAAAGAATTAACCTTGGTGAAGGTCAAATTTCATTTCTCATGTTACATTGACATGAGTACATTTCTCCTAATCATTTTATTATGAAACTCCTTAGATTGGCTAAAGACACGCGTGTGTTTGTGTGTGTGTGTGCACATATGTGTCTTGAAATTTGACATTTAGTCACACCAACATCTAAGTCTGAAACACTTTAAAATGAGTTTGTGATGACAACTACTCCACACTAAAGTTTCTCAATCACTCCACCTTTTGCGATCTGGATTAACTCTACCACTCCAATCAACCATTCTAAGACTTCCTAAGAACACAGTTTGCGAACTCCGTCCCTTTTAGTCTCCATTCTTTTTGATCAGTAAACAAACTTTAGGCTTCCGGTTTCTACTTATTCCTGAAATACACACCTCTCTGAGCATTCCAGGCCATGGTGATTGTCCCTTACTGAATTCATGTGTTCTCATGGCTTTGGGTCTAGCTGTTAAGACAAAGAAATTTGGTGTTTACATAAAAGACCTGAAAAGTTTTAAGTAGGAAGGTGACATCATAGTTGAACTTAAGAAAATTAATCCTGCTGCTCTATGAAGGAAAGAATGAAACAAGCAAACCAAACTGGAGATTATTAAAGTAGTCCCCAAGGCAACTGGTAATAAGTAAACCAAGGCAGATATCAAAGAAAAATCAACAGAATTTGGCTCCAAAAATTATATCCATCCCTCAAAGGTTAGCTCAACAGCCTGTACCACCACGCCAATATATATCTACCTACAGATCAGCCTAGTTAGAAACCACCCAGACTTATTATCCTTCTCACATGTAACTTTAATACTGATAGGCAGAATGTGGGGCCATATCCATATTCCTCTTAGAATTCTCCACAGTACCTAGTACACAGTAGTATTCAATAAATATTGGTTAAACAATAAGGTATTTCTGCTTGTCACCATTACTGAAGTCTATTTCAGTTTTCACATAACTTTCTAAACTCAAACGCATATACTGAGAATTTTATTTGTTGTTGTTGTTTTTTAGAGAGCATGTGTACATGCCTGGAGTGGGGAGGGGGAGAGGGAGAGGGAGAGACAGAATCTTAAGTAGGCTCCACGCCTAGCATGGAACCCAACACAGGGCTCAATCTCACCTGAGCTGAAATCAGGAGTCAGAAGCATAACCAACTGAGCCACCCAGGCACCCCAAGAATTGTATTGTTTTATGACATTCTTTAGCTCACATGTTTTTTAACAGTCATAAGGAAAATGGCTAACAATAGGTAAATGGTTAAATAAACTGAGGCCCAAATTAATAAACGTTAAAAAAAATAAAACTATCACCATTTTGCAACTACCAACGAAATCATGGATCTACGCAGTAATTTGCTGGAAACAACTCATATCATGCTTGTAAGAACCAAGTGCATACATCTGTTCCAACCCCACATTTAGTGACACATCAGTAAGAATTAAGTTGGCTGTGGTAGGGATGTTTATACCATAAAAATTGGCAAATAGCCAGTTAAACATTTACCAACACCCACTGGATATAGGCAATGAGGATCAATACCTGATAAAATCATTACCTGAAAGGCTGTTGGGATCTCTATCATAATGCATGAATCAGGCTAATACTTCATGAACCCACTGATAAATCAAAAAACAGGGATCCCTGGGTGGCGCAGCGGTTTGGCGCCTGCCTTTGGCCCAGGGCGCGATCCTGGAGACCCGGGATCGAATCCCACGTCAGGCTCCCGGTGCATGGAGCCTGCTTCTCCCTCTGCCTGTGTCTCTGCCTCTCTCTCTCTCACTGTGTGCCTATCATGAATAAATAAAAATTAAAAAATATATATATATAAATAAAAAAAAAACAGAGGCATTAGACATCGGACTTCCTAATGCGATACAGTAGAAAATACACGGCATCACTAGGAACTACCTTCCCAAAAATAGAATGTGAAAAATCAAGCCTACATCTACCTACCAGTTTGTAAGAAATACAAAAGATGGAAGGACAACCAGCCAAATACAGAATGTACAATGTCTATAAGGGTGGATGATTTTTATATGAATGAGTGAATATCAACCAGCAGGGAGGAAGAAGAGATTGAAGGAGGACCCTATCAATTAAAAGAGATTTAGCAGATGTCAAAACAAACACAATGTGCACTGTAGCCCTTGTTTGGATCCTAATTTGTGCAAGTCACTACAAAAAGACATACTTCAGACAATTCAGAAAATCTGAACACCGGCTAGACACTAAGTATTAAGGGATTATTGTTAACTTTGTTACATGATAAAGGTTTCGTGATTAAGTTTTTTTAAAGGCCTTACCTATTAGAGATACATATAAAATATGTATGAAATTATACAATATCTGGTATTTGATCTGGGGATGGGGATTTTCTACTTTTACATAAATTTGAAGTATTCCATAATACAGTTTTTAACAAAATAGCCAGTATATAGAATGCATATAAAAGAATGACAAAATTATCAGTACTGACATGGATATATTACCAAAAAATAAAAAATTGTGAAAAAGCACAGGGAAAATATGTACAGTATGATGCCAATTATTTTAAAGACAAAAGAACCCATGAAATTGATGTTATAAATGGACTAGAAAATGTCAGAGGGATACCTTTCTTGGAGAGGATCCTGAGTTTGGTGGAAATGAGGTTAAGGACAGATCTGTAACGTTAGAATTTTACACAGAAGAAACTATTTGTCTATTACTCAAATAAGGTGTTTTTTTATTTGGGAGAGAGAGCAAGAGAGAGAGAGAGAGAGAGAGCATGAATTGGGGCAGGGAGAGAGGCAGAGGGAGGATAAAAGAAACTCAAATAGACTCCAAGCTAAGCATGGAGCCCAATGCTGGGCTCTGTCTCATGACCCTGAGATACTGACCTGAACCGAAACCAAGAGTCCGACGCTTAACCAACTGTGCTACCTAGATGCCCCTATTCAAATTAGTTTTATAAGCATTTTTTAAAAAGGTTATACCAACATTTCCCACTGCATCCTCCCAAGATTCTAGTCCTGTTCTTTCCCACAGTCCTTTGTTCAAGCACTTAGCCAGCCCACGGAAAGCTATAAAGCCAGAGAGCAGACAGAAAAGAGAATGCACTCTGCCTAACAGCAAGACTAGCTACACTCTCACCTTGGCAAGCCTTTGTAAACCTTCTACTGGCACAAATCACAGCACTATGCTAGCAGAGAAACTTTCACATAACTATTGGAAAAGAAAAAATCCTATAAAGAAAGAAAGGAACAGGAAATGCCAAAAAGAAGCCAAGGACAGACAGCACACTAACCACACCTTCCAGAGATGGAGACTAGCATCTGCTAGTGGCCTAGATGAACACACTGAGTATCTGGCCCAGACAAGCTTGGAAACACCAGCACTGTATTTTTACCTCTGAAATTTTCATCTAGCCTAACAGCTCAACTATACTTCTCCATGTTTAAATGATCTTCTAGATTTCAAATCTCATGACCAGGTGACACTATATTGCAGGCAACATCTTTTATCCATCAACTCTTGAGAAGCTCAAAAGGAAATCTTAATGCTCTGTCACTACAAATTCTGAATGTGTTACTTCTCATTATAGACCTCTACCACAAATAAGATCAGGCCTGAAAGCAAGGATTCAGATCTAGAAGCCAACGAATTCCTTGGCCCTTCAAAGATAAATGGCTGCTGTGGCAACCAACTGCCCAGGTGTGGAGAGGAGTCTCAGTCCTCAGCTGGCTGGTGAAGGAGGATGAGGGCTGTAACCAACAGGAATAATAATAGCACTGTGCCTTCTGCCCCTCTTAAGAATTCTATATCCAGGGGTACCTGAGTGACTCAGTCGGTTAAGGTTCCAACTCTTGAACTCAGCTCAGGTCTTGATCTTAGGGTTATGAGTTCAAGCCCCTCATTACGCTCTATGTTGGGTGTGGAGCCAACTTAAGAAAAAAAATTCAACATCCAATACAGGCAGCTGAACAGAGATAGGACTACCAAAAATCTGGCCAAATGCACAAGTCGGGAGACACAAGTGGGGTAGAGAGAAGTACTTGCCCCTTCTTAAGGCAGTGGAGGAATGTAGGCCCTAGCAATGGGCTACATGCACTTAAAACCCAGCACCACCATCTATTAGCTCCACAACCTTAGCCAAATTAACTTCTGCACCTCAGTTTCTGTATCTCAAAGTGGGGATTCAACAGCACCTACCTCATTAGGGTTACTGTAAGTAAAAAGATAATGCATAGAAAGTGCTTTAAATGTGTCCTCTGTAAAAAGTAAGCCTCAAATTCAAATCAGCCATCATCACCACTGTATCTAGTGCTAGGCGTTAATAAAGGACCTAAAAACAACTCTAACAAATAGGGAAACTTGGCTTGGGACTGGCATACTGATAGGTAAAGAATATACTACTTGATAAAGAAACTAGATGAACTGTTTTCACATATAAGAGGAAAAGTACAGCTGGATGCAAGCAGTCAGGAATGGTACTTTAAATGTTTTCCAAACACTAAAAGGGATTCCCTCCATGATTTGTGGTAGCTGTATGATTAAGCAGTTAAAAGTCCAATAATGAGTATGCTGCCAAACTCATTATCTAAGTTAAAGATAAGAAGTGTCCACATAAAAAAAAAGTGTCCACACATGGGACAGCCCGGGTGGCTCAGCGGTTTAGCACCACCTTCAGCCCAGGGCCTGATCCTGGGGACCCGGGATGGAGTCCCATATCGGGCTCCCTGCATGGAGCCCGCTTCTCCCTCTGCTTGTGTCTCTGCCTGCCCCACCCCTCTCTCTCCCTCTCTCTCATGAATAAATAAATAAAATCTTAAAAAAAAAAAGAAGTGTCCACACAGGGACACCTGGGTGGCTTAGCGGTTGAGCATCTGCCTTCAACTCAGGGTGTGATCCCAGGATCTGGAATTGAGTCCCGCATCGGGCTCCCTGCATGGAGCCTGCTTCTGTTCCCTCTGCCTATGTCTCTGCCTCTCTCTGTGTGTGTCTTTCATGAATAAATAAATAAATCTTTAAAAAAAAAAAGAAGTGTCCACACAACTGACAAGTTCAACAAGGTTACAAGATAGATCAATATATAAAAACCAACTGTATTTCTAAACGCCAGCAATGAAGACTGCAAAAATGAAATTAAGAAAATAATTCCCTTTAGACTAACATCAAAATAAACAAAACACTTAAGAATAAATTTTTACAAATGTAAAACTTATATGTGAAAACTATAAAATAGGGATCCCTGGATGGCGCAGCGGTGTAGCGCCTGCCTTTGGCCCAGGGTGTGATCCTGGAGACCCGGGATCGAATCCCACGTCGGGCTCCCGGTGCATGGAGCCTGCTTCTCCCTCTGCCTATGTCTCTGCCTCTCTCTCTCTCTCTCTCTCTCTCTCTCTGTGACTATCATAAATAAATAAAAATTTTTAAAAAAGAAAGAAAACATAAAATATTGTTGAAAGAAGCTAAAGACTTAAATGGAAATACATCCTATGTTCATGGATTGGAAGACTTAATATTGTTAAGATGGAAAACATGTTGTATGCCATAAATATGCACAATTTTTATTTGTCCATTAGCCTTATTATTAAGTTTGAGAAAAAATACTGTTGAATAGCAATACTAACCAAACTGATCTACACAGTCCATGCAATCCCTACCAAACTCCCAGCTGCCTTTTTTTTTAAATAGAAATTGACAACCTGATCCTAAATTTCATTTGGAAATGCAAGGGATCCAGAATACCAAAACAATCTTGAAAAAGAAGAGAGGCACCTGGGTGGCTCAGTTGGTTAAACATCTGATGCTTGATTTCAGCTCAGGTCATGATCTCAGGACCTTGAGATCAAGCCTGCATTGGGCTCCACGCTCAGCAGGGAGTCTGCTTGAGATTCTCTCAGTCTGTCTCCCTCTGCCCCTCCTTACCCCGTGCACTTGCTGCTCACTTCTGCTCATGCTCTCTCTATCTCAAATAAATAAATAAATAAATAAATAAATCTTTTTTAAAAAAGAAAGAAAAGAAGAAGAAAATGAAAGTGGGCAGACTCACATCCCAATTGCAAAATGTATTATAATTCTGCAGCAATCATGACAGTATGGTACTAGCACAAGGATAGATATATTAGGGCAGCCCGGATGGCTCAGCAGTTTAGCGCTGCCTTCAGCCCGGGGTGTGATAATGGAGACCCAGGATCGAGTCCCACGTCGGGCTCCCTGCATGGAGCCTGCTTCTCCCTCTGCCTGTGTCTCTGCCTCTTTCTCTCTGTGTGTCTCTCATGAATAAATAAATAAAATCTTTTTTTAAAAAAAGGATAGATATATTAATGAATGGAATAGAATTAAGAATCCAGAAACAATCCTTTATGTTTATGGTCAGTCGATTTTTAACAAGTGGATAAGTGGGCCAGGAAAATAAAAGGTAAGTAATACTTTTCTCAACAAATGGTACTGGGACAACTAGATAGCCACATGCAAAAAAACAAATTTTTTTGAACCCCTACTCTCACATCACATACAAAAAAAATCAACTCAAAATGGATCACAGACCTAAATATAAGAGGTAAAAACATAAAAATCTTAGAAGAAAAGAGGAGTATGTGTTTGTGACCTTGAGTTAGGCAATAAATTCTTAGATATGACACCAAAAGCACAAATGATAAAAAAAATAGATAAACTGGGCTTCATCAAAATTAAAAGCTTCTGTACTTCAAAGGATACCATTAAAAAGGTTGAAAGGACAACCCACAAAATGAGAGAAAATATTTTTAAATCATGGATCTGAAAAGGGGCTTGTATCCAAAATATATAAAGAACCCTTACAACTCAACAGGAAGAGACAAATATAGCGCAATTAAAAAATGGGTAAAGGGCAGCCCGGGTGGCTCAGTGGTTTGGCACCTGTCTTCGGTCCAGGGCATGACCCTGGAGACCCGGGATTGAGTCCCATGTTGGGCTCCCTGCATGGAGCCTGCTTCTCCCTCTGCCTGTGTCTCTGCCCCTCCCCCCTCGCTCTTGGTCTCTCATGAATAAATAAATAAAATCTTAAAAAAAAACAGGTAAAGATTTTGAACAGATATTTCTCCAAAAATGACATAAAATGGGCAATAAGCATATGAAAAGATGTTTAACACCATTTGTCATTAGAAAATGCAAATCAAGGGGCACCTGGCTGGCTCAGTCAGGAGAGCATCCAACTCTTGATCTTGGGGTTGTGGGTTTGAGACCCACATTGGGTACTGAGATTATTTTAAAATAACAAAATTTTTTAAAAAGAAAATGCAAATCAAAACCATGATAAGATACCATTTCATACCTACTAGGATGACTAAAATAAAAAGGACAGGCAATAAGTATTTCAAGAGTGAAAAAGTACAGTCCTCACATACTGCTAGTGAAATGAGGTAAATTGGTATAGCCACTTTGGTAGTTCCTCAAGATGTCCAACTTAGAGTTGCCATAAGACTCAGAAATTCCACTCCCATGTATATCCATGAGCTGAGAAATGGATAAAATGTGTCATATTCCTACAATGTAATATTATTCATCCATAGAAAGAATGAAGTACTCCTACATGCTACAACATGGATATACCTTACAAATATTATAATAAGGGAAAGAAGCCAGTTACAAAAGACCATATATTGTATGATGCCATTAATATGGAATGTCCAGAACAGGCAAATTCATAGAAACAGACAGTGGGCTAGAGGTTGCCAACAGCTGGGGGGAGAGGAAAGGGTAATGAAGAAGAACTACTAATGAATATGAGGTTTCTTTTTGGGTGAGGAAAATGTTCTAAAATTGGATAATACTAGTGGCTGCACAACAGTATGAATACAGTACAAGCCACTGAACTATATATTTTTAAAGGGCGAATTTTACAGTGTGCAGATTTTACCTCAATAAAGCTTCAATTTAAAAAAAAAACTGTCCAGACTGCCAAACTGAACCCTTAACCAGCTGTGTACTGCAGACCCAAAAGTTTGGGGGTGGAACAGGAATCCCATAATCCTACTAGATTTTAAAAGGGAATAAGCACTCATACAAATGATACAGTAAGAAAATCTATAAAGCTGAGGCCATTTATGTGAGCAAATTCATCCTTTAGGAAACTTGAAGGTTATATTTGATAAGAGATGTTGTGTCTCTTATTCCCAAAGGGTTTACATATTTCTCAAGTTGCAGAAAGAAATACCAATTTGTAGAAAAACCCAGACAGACTCTTCTCAGCTGGCCAACTAAATAATACAACCCCCTTCCAAGTTGAGACAGAGCCTTATCACACTTTGCCCATCTGTACATCTCACAATGGAGGCTATGGGAAGTCCTTCAAAAACTATTCCTCAAAAAAAAAAAAAAAAAAAAAAAAACTATTCCTCAATGTTGGAAGGGCACTTTAGAGGAATCTGAAGAACATGTCAGAGCCCTCTAGAATGTTCTAGAATGCTTCTGTCCTTTTAGCTACATTCTAAGAAGTGGCAGCAGACTGGCCACAAAGATACCCTGGACATAGTATGGTAGGCAAGTTTGAAACAGGTAAACTCAGTCAGAAAGGACATTTCTGGTACTCTCAGGTACCACTGTAGTTGCTGCAGCTATAGAGCGAAAAGAAAAATTTTAATATCTGTACATGGGGCAAAATTAAAAAGATACAAGTGGGTATTCAATGAAAAGTAAGTTTCTCTCTCACTCCTGTCCCCAGTCATCTTATTCTCTTCCCCAGAGGCAACCACAGTTGCCTACATATTCTGCATCATGCCTCTTTCACTTAATTTATCACAGATGGCTCTCCACTTAATACACATCCCTTATTCTTTTTAACTGCTTCATAAGTTTCCATAATACAGATGTACTATAATTTCTTAACCCTGGAATTAATTATTATTTCCAGTACATCTAAAGCAGAAATAAAACATTAGCTATCCAAGGGTAGATACTACCCATGGATGTGTTTTTGTTCAGCCATCACCATGGTTTTAACACGTGTATCTGAATATATTTGGCCATATGGGATGTGGTGGAAAGAGCTGTCTACCAACATCCACTCCTCTTTTACAGGAGGGATGTCAATGAGAAATAGCTACCCTGCCAGGAACTACATTTCCTAGCTGCCTAGCAGCTAGCTAGATCCATGCAACTAAGTTTCCTCAGCTAGAATTGAGCGGAAGTGATGAAGGTTTCTGGTCTTCAGCTTTAAAAAGATGGCTGTTTTCTCCACACAAGCACTGCCCCTTCTGCCAGGTGGATGCTCAATGCCTGGAACAGGGCTATTTATGGTAGAGGCGGCAATGAAGGGGTAGACCACCACCGTGGCAACCTGCAGCTGCAAGCCTTAGGTATGGCTCTGGAAGGGGCAGGTCACTGCTAAGAGTGGAAGGAGGGGAGTTCCCACCCACACAGTAGAACAAAAGAAACCCCTGTTATGAGAAAATTTGCTTTATGAAAACAACTCTTTCAATGAGGAAAAGGAAGTCAAGATCCAAAAAGCACTGTCTTTAAAGTGCGATTTTTCTTACAGGAATTTCAGTAATAAAATATATTCTCTACAACAAAATAATAATAAAATAAAATATGTGTTATGGCTCTAAGAACAGAGCTATAAAATCTAAACAGCACTGAACAAGTTCCAAGTCTGACTGCATCTAGATTTTGTATACTTGCTTCATCACTGATTCAGTCTTTCTTGCACATTTCTGTTTTCTCTCAAACGCAGCAGCTGTTTGGGCCTGGACAGGATGGCTCCATGACCTGGATCAGCTATTACAAAAGGTAATCTCCCTTTTACACACAACAATCATGTCATACCAGCTTATCCCTATGAAAACATACATTTTAGATGTCATACCAGCACCCACCCATCTAGAGCCCTAGGATAACCTAGACTCCTGGAAATTTAGGTTCATACTGTTTTTACAGATATCAAAGATAAAGTCAATTGTTCCATCCTGCTCAAGTGGCTTGTTTATTTTTATAGATACACATTCTAAATCTAAATGTAATTCTCCTCCATATCACATAACTGATCTTCCTAAATTTGAAGGCATTAATGTCACCCTCTTCTAAGCTCTTTTTAAGTCCAAATCCTTCACCAAGTCTGTGGGAAGGATTCTCTGTAGGCTCTCCTCCCCTTGGTCACTACAGTCTTCTATTTCCTTCTCCTCCCTTTATAGAAACATCATCACTCCTATATAACAACCACCTCATTGTTTTCTTCACTTTCTTCTTTCATTCTTGCTTCTTTGCATCTTGTCTCTATCCTATTTCTTCTCCACACAATCAGTCCACCATAGGCCACTCTGACTCAGCTCAACAACCTAGCCTCACTTACTTTGTTTTTTACAATCCTTTGCTTCTAATAGAGCAGGCAAGTGGGGCTCAGTTCCTCTGTGAGGCCACCAAGCAACTATAGGGAACAGATCACGGTCCTGCCCCACTGGAGATCAAGAGGGTCAGGGGACTTTGTCCTCACACTGCTTTCCTCAGTGATTTCTGTGCAAATGAGTGCCTATGGGCCAAACATGTTGCTATTAGGATTATGTTTATTATCTTACCAAAACCCTACAGCTCCATGGACTGTTGCCCCTATTTTAGAGATTAAAAATCTGAAATGCAGAAAGATTAAGCCACTTGCTGAAAATCAAAACAGTTAATAAGCAGCTAAGCTGGACTCCAAATCAAGTCTTGTCTTTTCCACCATATGATGCAATGTCGTAAAAGCCACAGCACATCCATTCCCCAGCACAGCTGGCACTCCTTGTGGGCTTGCACAGCCAGAAAGATGCTTGCACGTTTCCAGTCTCTCCTTGCAAGGAAAATGTATTAAGATAGCTGCCCAGATTGTTTTAATCTTCTTGCATGCACAGAAAAATCTTCTGGGTCATAATCCGCCAGCCATGTGAAATTTTTATAGCATCATCATCCGTGGCTATTCCCACCTCAAATACCAGTTACTATGAAATTATGCCAGAATTTGGATCAAAGTATGGGAGAAAATGCAAGGCAAATTTTTATCTGATGAACTCATGGCAGAGAATCAAATTTCATAGAGAGTTCCAGACTCTAGTATATTAAAAAACAATCTGCAACTTTACTGTGAGGAGACTACTTTATTAGAACAACTAAAACATGCTGAGCTCTGCTGGGACACAGAGGTCATGCTAATGTGTGAGCCAAGGAGAGTCTTTTCTTGCTTTAGTAGAAAAGATAATAATCTGCAAATCACTAGCATCTGAGGCTGGCTTGATTTAAAATGCACACAAATATAGAAAAAGTTCCAGGAAATCACTGTATTTATAGCTTGCCTACATTAGTCAGTGGAAAGGCCCTTGCTGCTCCCAAAATAACACTTGGGAAGGCGCTGCATCCTAGCACCTTCACTAAGCAAAGGCATGCATGGTTC
The DNA here is from genome assembly GCF_011100685.1 of Canis lupus familiaris. Taxonomy (NCBI): domain Eukaryota; kingdom Metazoa; phylum Chordata; class Mammalia; order Carnivora; family Canidae; genus Canis; species Canis lupus. Next base: position 13,315,337 of record NC_049260.1, on the reverse strand, counting down.
TCATCTGCTGTTCTGTAGGTTCCCTAGGAGGACATCTCCCACTTCCCAGGGAGCCAGGGAAGCAGACAGGACCCTCCAACCTCTACCCCCCTCCAACCCAGCTGTATAGAAGCTGGCTCAAGGAAGCCCCATCCCCAGAAGCCCCTCAGCAGGCCACCTGGAGGAGCCCTTGCCCAGTTCCCTCCACCAACCACCTAACCATCAGTCAGATTTAGAAAGCGGGGCCCCCTTGGCATTAAACCCTCCAATACACAGGATCTTCACAAGGATAAGATACAGAAGATTCTGGCCAGGTGTCAATCACCAAGATCTTTCATACATAAGTATCTCAGGAAATAACAGACAGCAAATTACCACAATGCAGAGAACAAGACCCTAGCCATGCACTCAGTGGGATGTCTGGGGTTAAAGGATTTTCATCTTCTTGGTACAGAATTTCATAATTCTTGGTCCATATGAGTGTGGGCAAGGCTCCAGACACATGGGATATTTATTTGCCTAGAAGTGCTTCCCCCCCGCCACCCCAGAATACCATACTCAAAGACCTTCCTGGGATGGGAAATGGCCAGATCTGCTCGTTCTGTGGACTCACAAAGGCCTCTGTGGCAGACATACATCCAGTGACTCCAACAGGAAAGGGAAAGACTGGGGTGCAGAGGGGCACTTCACCTGGCACACTGGGCTGGAAGACTTTATTCAGATCCAAGGAGGAGGCTCTGGAATGGGTTTTCTGTGGTCGCGGTGGTGGGGTGGGAGGGTCCTCGCCCCTTTTCATGGCCTCTTCTATGGAGGTGCTAGAGTAAGATCTGCAGCAAAATAAGGGAAGGTCAGAAGGGAGATAGCAAAGCTTTAGTCTCTGAAGCAGGACTGAAATGAAAATACCCAAAAAAGTCAAAATCACTATAAAGGACTGACAAGTGCCCATCTCAAAGCAATCATGAGTTCGACTGTCCCTTGGATGCCATTATCTGTTCAAACCCAAACCATGAACCAGAACCTTTTTTAACCTCTTTGTTCATATTATATCTTAGACCTAAATTTACCCAAAGGAAAAGCTTTCCGTAAATTCAAATCCGTTTTTATTGGTACTGTCAATAAAAATAACATGTAAACCTTCAGCTTAGCCATTTCCATATTGTAACAGAAGGGGTTGGTGGTCTTAATGGGCTGCAGCACTTTTCTCCTGTTTACATGTGACCTTGATGACAGGCATGTGTGGAAGCAGGGCAGATAACCCAAGAGTAAGCATCAGATGCTCAAGGGAATATGCCACAAATAAAATTTAGGAAAGGGAAACATATCAATCAGATGGAGGGTCTAGGCTGTTTTACCATGAGAAATACCAGTATGGGGAAATTTTCAAAGCAAAAGCTTCCTCTTAACTTTCTCCCTCAATCTGTAACAAGGCAGTAACTAACTAGACAACTTCTGAAATTATAACTCCAATAATTACATTCAAGAAACAGGAAATAAATAACCTGCCAAAGGTCACACAGCTAGGTAGTTACACTGATTCAGTTCAAACTACAATCTATTTCTAAATCCCATTTTTAAAATATTCTGATATTGTCTACGAGCCAGGAAAGAAATCTTTTGGAAGTAGCGGCTACACTATTTATTACAGATTTAATTATTTTCTAAATCAATTCAACTCAGTACATTTATCTATTGCTTAGAAACAGGTTTGTGGAGGAGTTCTCAATATGATTTTCTAAGAAGTGGATGCGTACATCCATTCTATTCAGCTTCTTGTCTAAGTTGTCAAAGAACAAAATGACCTTTGAGTCAGAGATATGTTGTAGGGACAAATTAACCTCAGAAAACTATTATTAGTATTTAGCTATTAGAGTGCCATTTATGAAATCTGAATCTATTGATAATTATGACACAACCTCATTTCTTGGTAAAGCTCATTTTGACATAACAAGTTTGCACTTTCCTGAATCATTCCCTCCTCGAGGTTCCTTTGTGGTAGTTGAAGAGTTGTTTGTCATGCAAGGTTGCAATCTTTCATAAAACCACCACAATGGCATGTAACATGCTCTGGAGTGGTCCCCGTAAAACAACTGGCAAGACAGGCAAGGCAAAGGCATATAGGAACTGGCAGGAAGAATGCTCTAATATTTCAATCAGAGTAAAAGGAAACCAATAGAAAAGGACAACAAAGTTTTCAAATGGGAACTCTTGATTTAAAAAGGAAATCAGAGACTCTAGCTAGAAATTAAAAAAGAAAAAACTTCTCTGCCAGAAAGAGCTTTAGTGACATTCTTCAGTCAAGAAAGAAAATATGTGCGTTTGTGTGTATATCAAAACACATACATAGAGTTAGGCACACCATCCGACACTACATATCTCATTCCATTCTACTTCCATATATATAACCTGTGTACCAGTATTTTCATATGGAAAGTTAACTGAATATTAAATAAGTAAAAGTATGACTACAACCAATTTAAATACAAACGTGCAGGAATCAACAAAATAATGAATAGAAGTAGTGTTAGAATGGTGATCTTCCCTCTTTCCCTCAGAGTTCTACAGAGTTTTATTATTCTAAAAAGGAAGATAAAAATAATTTGATCCTCTCGGTCTCAGTGAAGACCCAGTTGGGAGCAATGAAAATAAAAACATCTAAATTCTATCAAGAGACCAATCCCTAAAAGAATAATATATACAAGTTGGCCAGAGATATTAATAACAGAACATGTGACTATGAAATTTTGTACTTTCATTTGCTTTGAGAAACAGAGGAAGTCAACAGAAGAAAACTGTGAGGTTTAATCTACAGTTAACATAGCACACATAAACAGATTTCTGTAATTCAAAAGTTTTTTATGAGGACAGATAAATATTACTATTCCTACATCCTAAAGCCAATACTGTAAGCCAGTACAGTAAAAGATCTGTTGATCCTTAAATAAAAAAGATGAGGAAATGTGTTAGCCACAGAAACAGTAACCAAAAGAATTACTGTATCTATTGTTCCAAAAAAATATTTAGATATCTGTATCTTCTCTAAATAAGGAAACAAAACCCCCAATTTAGAAAATCCAGACATAAAAGATAAACAAACTAAGGGGTAACTCTTAGATTTACAAAAAGATGAGGTTTTCTTAAACATCAATACTTCAAGCATATGAAATAAGATCAGATTTAAATTCACTTCTTCAGGAATGTGTCTAAGTAGTCAAAGGAAAAAAAAGTTACCGAGAGCCAAAGCAAAACTTGGAAAACACATATGTACTGTCCTGTCTTACACTGCTGTCTACCACTGAAGAGTGATCCCAATACCATTACCCCTCTCTGATGTTCTATTAATGTTTCTGTATTTCTCCTTGATCCTCCATTCTGATGTCTGATGTCAACCGCAGCTCTGTCTTACTTGCACTCCCTCTTCTACTAGCTTCTACCCATCTAAAAACTGTGAAGCCAAAAAGAGGCTCTAAGGATAAAAGAGACCATAAGCGCTGCTTACCTAAAGCTTAAAGCTTCATTAAAATCACTGTGAGCATTTTCTTTTCCTACTCTAGGCTTTATCCCTCAGGCATCTTACTTTTTGGGGTCCACCTTGTCATGATGGTAAATTTCAGTGTAACCTTTTAACCACATTTCCTTCTCTCCAAAGCTACTGCCCTCTATTCCTTATCATCCTGCAACAAGTGGGCCATATCCACACAAACCAGTTCTTGTCAGGCGACCAGCCAGCAGCAGCCACCATCTTCCAGCACTAATAAACACAGAAACTAAGAGTCTCCCAGCAGCACTGCATGCTCCAAACAGGCCCTTCATGACATGTGAACTCACATCTATTCTAAGCTTCAAATCTGAAGGAAAAGGAAATTGTGGGTTGGGCTTCGGGTGTAGGATTTTATTTCTAGTCAGGGACAGGATACAAAGGGCATTAAAGCAGAAATTAAACAAACACTACCTGGATCTTGGTCTTGCTTTGAGACTGTTGGAATCCTTAGAAGTGGCTGAAACAAAGATTAGTTGTTGTTTACTTGGCTTTCATTTCTGCAGTTGAACAGGTTTATAAGCAATACTTGGGCTAGTACAGAACAAATACATCAACAGGTAAATGTGAGGTACAGGTGTCCCTGTGGAGAACTTAACCGTCTCCACGTTTTCATTATTTTGTAATTTTATTTCTAAAGCTAAAGGCACAATTCAAAGGACAGAGAAATCAACATTTTTTTCCTTTTGTCAGAGCACTAAGAAGCTATTCTCAAATCTATGTTGATGAATAAAGAAATTCCAGTATAAAAGACAACCCTCTCACGGGGTTATCTACTTAAATAATAGTGGGTTCAGACGTATGGTTTTCTTAGTCTATCATGATAGCCTAGTAATTGATTTTGAACCAGCTTCCTCTAAAGGCTAAAAAGAAATCTATCAGGTCATACATTTTAAGATTTTTCTTAAAGTACACACTATCAGAGCAGCATTACCACAGGAAATCAAAGGTCCCACAAGTTAAGTGGAAATGAGCTACACAGATTTTCCTATAAGAAAATATTCGTGTGTCCTCTGTGTCTGTGACCAAATCATACGGAGGATATTACGGAGTGAAATCATCAAAATAATTCATCAATCATATGACTTTTCCTTATTGAATTTAAATTATAAACTAACTTGCTCAGTATCAACACCCATGGAGCCTACTTTCCCATCACAAGTTGTTGGGAGTAATTAGAAACATTTACAAAAACATTAATCCTTTTTTATGTTTTCAATACCCTTTGGAAGACAACTTTAGAAACCATTAGTTATGCTAAGGTTTTGCAAACACTGCAAATTTTTCAACAAAAAATATCATAAAAATCCATAGAAAAAGTGCTACTAACTAGGAACAAGGAAAATATAGTTTGTATATTGTTTCCACAAATTCTTCCAGAGAGAAAATGTCTCAATGAATTATCCCATCCTTTTTTACATTGCTGTAAAGATAAAAACCCTCCTTGGGATGAAGCAGCCTGAATTGATGATGGCCATTAAAATCCATGGGTTAGATAAGCAGGAGAGAAAGGGGAGCTAAAAATGCTAACAAGGCACAAAGAAAATTAGCAATATATATTCCCTTAGATATAGTCAGTTGTAGAAAAGATACATTTCTCCCCAAAATAAGCATTTTAGCTTGCTGTAGTGAGAACACGGGCATCTTTTGACTTCAATCCATCAAAATGCTGCCAGAGCCCTGAAAAGCATGGGAGGCCTGAGGAGTTTAAGCCCTGTTCTGTCCATTATCATGCACCCACACCTGCATATGCATATAGTTTCCCCTACCCCACCTCCCACAAACACAAACCCCAGGCAGTCAGGGAAAGCAGCTAAAGGGGAGCCAGTCCTGCAGTCAAGCAGGCAGCCGTGGGGCTAAGTTGGACAGTGTGACCAGACTCACCACAAAGATGGGGGCTGCCCTCTGGGCAGGCTGCCCACAGCTGGCTCAGAATTCCTCTTCTCTCTCAGACCACACTGCTTTCCAGAAATATATGGGTCGGGAAAGCCTCAGTCACATTAAAATAAAGTCTGGTTCCCCAAACCAGATCATGGGGGTGACCGTTAATTCTTTTGTCAACTACCATTATCTTTGTCTTTTTGCTGTGTTGAGAATGGGTGTGGAAGGAGGGGTGAACCCTGCCAGTGAGAGATAGACAGACAGATGGGGTGTGGGGTATGGATAAGCAGTGAAGACCTGGACAGGAATCCTGGGGTCTATGTGTCCCTCCTGGCCACAGCCCTAGCTATTATGTTTCTGAGCCTTAGTTTCCTAGTCTACAGAATGAAGATAATAAAAATGTGGCCCTTTTCTCAAAGGAGAGAGAAGGTAAAGGTACTTTGAAAACTAAATGTATTTTAGAATTGCAAAATATTACGGTTGTAGAATGCTCCTAATTCTTCAAGCTTAGACAGCAAAGGAAGTGCAAGTGGGAGCAGGTAACTTAAGACAATGGGGTGACAGCTGGCAGTGGGGCAGCTGCTAGAGTCACCAATGGTGTTTGAAGACTACAGTGTGAGGTCAAAGAGGTCTCAGCATGACCTACAGACATCAAGAAAAAGATTACCATTGTGCAGTGTGCCTTGTTGAATTAGGCTGAAATATGACGTTAGCTAAGGAATGTATTAGACTCCACTAATATATCCACTTTCAGCAATTAAAAGGGTAAAAGCATATTTAAAAATATGTGACAAGGAAATCTCTCCATTCCCTGATAATGGTCCCACCACAATATCATCCTCTTCACCATTACTATTATCATTATTATCATCCATTGTGGAAGAGCAGGACAGGGGGATACTTCTGCCACCTGAGAAAATATATCTGAGGCAGATCTTGGTAAGTCCCCACAGGTTTCAGATCACAAAAAGCTAGAGAACACTATTCCAATTAAGTCTTCCATCAGCCTCCAAGTCCCTGAAAGTCAGACTCAGCATTTGGGACATGTGAATAACTGCAAAAATGGCCAGGGCACGATGTATTGGAATCCAGGCAGAAGCCAGCGGGTAGATCGCAGCTTTTCATTTAGCTGGGAAGAGGGAAGAAGAATGACAACTTCCTAGAACACCCCAGGCATGTCATCTTTGCAGCAAACTGAAATAGGATAAAAAAGCAAGCCTAAAGTATAATTCTCAAAAAGGCAGCAATTCAACTGAGGTGAAATGTCTGTATGGCATGGACAGACATTCAGAATTAAAAACCACCACCTTGAAACTATAGTGTCTCACACTAGAAATCCAAACATGCCCCCAGGAAAGAGGGTATTAAATATGTTTTCAGATGAGGGATTCCCTCATATCCACTCCAGAAAGGTGCTGCAATGGTAAAAATGAATCAGAAACCACATAGCGTGTTCCCAGGCAGAATGTGAAACAAATTCAGATGTACTTCATGCACTGTGGCACACGCTGATAGCATTTGTCTGGTGACACCATGCCCTATTCAATGAAGGAATCTTAAAAATGACGTCTAAAGTTCATGCTCCAGAGAACACATAATGTTCATGGAAAAAACAGGAAGTTATTAACCTCAAAGGCTGTTGGAAAAGCACCAATCTAACTCTCCAAATTCCACTATCTTTTATTAATACTGTTAACATGAAGTTTACAAAAACTGAGGCGCATCCACTTTAGCTCCAGAAATTAGAGATGGAAAAAACCTACCTTGGGCATTTGTCCTGAAACGGGGTAAGAGGGTAAGCCCAAAGTCCAATTCTCTAACAAGCCAGCAATCCATTTGCCCTTACATAAACTGAGCATTTCTCCCTATGATGAAGGAACCCAAATCATTTTCAAAAGCCCAAACCAGGCTTGAGAATTCTTATCACTTTTGGAGTCATGGTTGATCTACAATCTCAATTTTCTATTTCTTAACATCATTTCCTAGAGGCAGAGGTTCCCAAAATAGGCTACACATCAGAATCGCCTGGGGGGCTGCCGAAAAACACAGATTCTTTTTTTTTTTTTTTTTTTTTTTAAAACACAGATTCTTAAACCTCATCACTGAACTCAATCATATATTCTCATTCATATTCATGCTCTCTCTTCCCCCACCCCTCTCTTTTAAACCTTGAAAGAACTTAGTGTTTGGGAAATACTGTACTATAGTAGCATAAGCCTCAATGTTACATTGATTCCTTTGTTCCAACTTTAAACAAATAAGCCAGGGATGATAGCTAGTTAACCAAAACAAACATGATTTACTTAATAAATATTATGAGAGATAACAATGAGAGAATGCAGCAACTTCTTTCACAACCTTATACCTGGAGCTCCAAATAGTAACACCCTCCCTAGCCAGTTTGTTTTTAACTAGGTTCAGCCTGGTTCGGTGATGGTTCCCATTCAAGTGAGCTGAGGACACAGGCCTGGTCATCTCCACAGTTCACAGACATAGTTCCAACTCTCCAAAATATGGGCAAACACAACTTTTTTTTTCTCCTTGGAATCCACTCCATGTATAAGCACACTTACTTGCCTTCCTGATGGTGGTGAAGTTTAATGAAAATATCTGAGATTTTTGCTTTGGAAATGGAAAAGTTCAACTGTGGGCCTCCAGTTGATCTACTCCATCAGCTCCTTACTCTACACAGAAACCACAATGGTTTACTGAAATCTCAACTCCAAACCTTCCCAATTTTATAGTAAAAGTAACAGTGAGACTCTAACTTCAAACTGAGTGATCCTATCAGTGAAACCTAAACTCAGAACTTAAAAAAAAAAAAACCACCCTCTTCTCATACCTGAAAAGAGGGAAGGAGTAAAAAGCAACCAAAAGGTTTTCTTAGAATAAAACACAGGCAAATATTTAGAGAGAAATCTACATTACTACTAATTTTCTACTCACGGAAACTACTGGTTTTTTTAAACTAATAAATAATTACATAAAAATATAGTATAATGGTTTTCTCCTACCTGGATCCTCGGACATATCCTTTGGTAAGGCTTCATCTGCAGTACTTTTCAAAGCTAGACGTGTTTTGTTTTGTTCTTAAAGAACACAAGAAAGAACGGAGAAAAGAAAAAAACTGTAAATTTTATGTCTGAGGCACAGTTTATTAAAACAAAGAATCCCTAGTCATCGCTTATGGAAATGGTGTTATGAACCATTTGCAGGTTGCTATAGCACTCTGTAAAACAATAAAGATCCCCTTAAAGTATGGAAACAGGTTCTCATCCCACAAAGAACAAAGCAGTATTTCCAACTTTCAACAGAGAGCACCTTTAGTGGCTACAAGGAGTATTACGAGAAAGTATCAGAAATTTCCCCATTTCATTCCTGGCACCCAGACCAATGACATCAGAATCTCTCTAGGAGTGAGATGGAGCCTTCAGTATTTTTAGACCTCATCCAGTTATTCCAATGTGCAGTCAAGGCTAAGACCCACTAGTAAAGACACTGATCAGAGCATGCACTGCTGCAAAAAAATGTCTAGTTCGGCCTACCTCTCCTGAGCAAATATTTAAATAGACAGCAAGCAATTATTATTTCCTAATAGGAAACTTATTTTTCATGTTTAACTTCCATACAAAGCTGCAACGATGGCAGGTCTCGACAATAACCCCTACAATAGTTTCACTGATTTTTAGTCCCTTCAGATAAGCCTGTCATTCACGGGTAGTAAATCAGTATCGAATAATAGAAAGAATACTGGCTGGAGACTTAGAAAATGTTTGTTCTTATCTACACTCTTTTTATTATTAAACTAATGATTCATACTGCCTGTACTTCGGTTTACTCATCTCTGTATTTTAGGTGATAAAACATACTAGCTTCCACTGAGTTTTGTGAAAACTGAGTAAGACAATGAATGAGGAAGGACCTGGTAGATTATGAAGCATTATACAGAGTAGTGCTGGGGGGAGGGGTTAGATGTCCTCCTGTTCTTCTAAATATTCCCAGGCCAACTCATCTCTGTGCTTCACGGTAGCTCTGACATGGAAAACTGTGCTATACTGCTTCTCACCCACCAGGTAAGACAGACAAATGGTTGCTGGCTCCATGACACGAAGTCAGAAGATAAATCCCAGGGACAGAAGATAACTTCCTCAAGGATTAGACCAGTGCACAAATACGCATTTATACTGATGTTCTGGGCTCACATCTGCCAACCCAAGATGTTAAGCTCTCAATTCTTCCAGCTTCCAGTCATTTTCTAATTAGTGCAACTCAATTTCAATGTAAAGTATAGTTTGAGGGTCAGCAGTGAGTAAGGGGCCAATGAGTTGGGGGGCTTTGGAAACTCCCGTTACCACTTAAGAAACTACAGTTTTCTGAAAACAATTTGAACTACTTAAACCATCCAAATGTCTTCACATGGTGACTACTGTCCTCATATGCTCCAGAAGCCAGCCATTCCAAGAGAAGTAGATGAAGAAACACAGGTAGAATGTTCCTAAAGGAAGAAAACTCATTCTTTTCTTTTTTTTTTTTTTTTTTTTTTTTTTTTTTTTTTTTTTTTTTTTTTTTTTTTGAAAACTCATTCTTTTCATACCTTGTTTGTCATCACTAGTCACATCTTGGGTTGGGACAGGAAAGTCAGCTGTGTCTTTAATAGATAGCTTCTTGAGGGAAAAAAGTAAATAAATTATACAGGTTGAAATGGAAATTAAGTTGCACATACATATGATGAAAATGCTTTAAAAGCAACATAGCTTGCCAATATTTCTGTCTTCAGTAAACCCTGACATTTAATACTACTTTATTTTTTTAGACTCCCAGTGAGGTATAAGTTAATTTGTGTTGAAAATGTACAAGGCAGCCCGGGTGGCTCAAGAGATTTAGCGCCGCCTTCAGCCCAGGGCGTGATCCTGGAGACCTGGGATCAGGTCCCACGTTGGGCTCCCTGCATGGAGCCTGCTTCTCCCTCTGCCTGTGTCTCTGCCTCTCTCTCTCTCTCTCTCTCTCTCTCTCTCTCTCTCTGTGTGTGTGTGTGTGTGTGTGTGTGTGTGATGAATAAATACATAAAATCTAAAAAAAAAAAAAGAAAAAAAATGTACATGTTGGGCACCTGGCTAGCTCACTCGATAGAGTATGTGACTCTTGATCTCAGGATCCTGAATTTGAGTCTCACATTGGGTATAGAGATTACTTTAAAATTTTTTAAATTAAAAAAAAGAAAATTTACACATACAGAGAAAAAAATGACAATTCAGATTTAGATATATGTATAAGACTGCACATTAAATATGAATCCAGTGTGGGATTCAGCTGGAGAATTGTGTAACATTTGCCCATTCTGTCAAAAACAAACCTGCACTTTATGTACTTTTTCACAAGCAGAGAGAGGTTCTGACAAGTGGCCCCTAATGCTTGCCAAAATGTGTTATGCAGGGAGTGCTCAACCCTGATTCAAACAGCCTCCTTGTCAAGGAATAAGAAAAATGAACAGAACAAAATTTTCTCCTAACTCAATCAGGGGAAAGTCTTCACTAATACTAATAAGAAAGAATACCCAAATTAATCACGTATTGATCTGTTTAAAATCTACTTATTATAAATTTCTTTTAAAGTCTCAATTAGGGCAGCCCGGGTGGCTCAGCAGTTTAGCGCCGCCTTCCACCTGGGGTGTGATCCTGGAGACGTAGGACTCGAGTCCCATGTCGGGCTCCCTACATGGAGCCTGCTTCTCCCTCTGCCTGTATCTCTGCCTCTCTCTCTGTTTCTCATGAATAAATAAATAAAATCTTTTTTTAAAGTTTCAATTAATATGCATTCTAAGACCTTTGATAAAAGAATAATATATATTAATAATTACTATATATATAAACAAATTCTAGAAAGATACATAAACATTAAAGGGAGACTGGGTAGATGGGGAAAAGGATGGGAGGAAGACCTGTCACTATATGCCCTTTGACATTTTTTAAATTTTAAACATATTCAGAAAATTAAATAAACCTTAAAGGAAGTGGGTTAAATCCTGTAGCTATTTGGTTTAACTGGTTTGCCTCTCAGAATCTGAACAACCCTACTGAAATAAGCAATACTTCTGTTTTTCAACTGTTTTTGAAGAATGGAGTTCAGTACTGCTTGGTGGTAACCTGATCTAGGATTTAACAATCCTCAAGCAGGTCATTCTTGGCATTACCATGAAGCTTCCAGATATAATTTCCCAAAGTCTACTATCTCCAATAGAACACAGAATGTATCTTAACAGTGCCTTTCTTTCATTTGCTTCTCTCAGTCAACTATAAACTAGATCCCTAATACAAGAAAATTATTTAGGAGTAGAAAATATAGATTAAAAAGTCATTCCCCCCCCCAAAAAAAAGCACCTTTGAAAGAAATTTTTAAACCAAAATAGATGGAAAGGCATCCCATGCTCATGGGTAAGAAGATTCAATATTGTTAAGATGGAATACTCCCCAAATTCATCTACAGATTCAGTGCAATACTTCTTTGCTTTTTTGCAGAATTTGAACAGCTTGTCCTAAAATTCATAAAGAAATGCAAGGAAGCCAGAATAATGAAAAGATTCTTTAAAAAGAAAAAAAACAAAAGACCAAAGTTGAAGGACTCAAACTTCCTTTCAAAATTTACCACAAAGTTATATTCATTAAGACAGGGTAGTACTAGCATTATGACAGACATCTAGATCAATGGAATACAATTGAGAATCTATAAATAAACCCTTAAATTTACAGTCAACTGATTTTCAACAAGGGTGTAAAACAATTCAGTGGGGGAAAATTGCCTTTTCAATAAATGATTCTGAGATAACTGGATATCCATATACAAAAGAATGAAGGTTGGGGCACCTGGGTGGCACAGTCTGTTAAGCACCCAACTCTTGGTTTTGGCTTATGATCTCAAGGTTGTGAGATTGAGCTCTACGTTGGGCTCCATGCTCAGTGCAGAATCTGCTTAAGCCTCTCCTTCTCCCTCTGACCCTCCTCCCCTGTTCTCTCTCTTTTTCTCTCTTCTCTCTCTAAAGTAAATAAATAAATCTTTGAAATAAAAAAAAAGAATGAAGGTGGACCTCTTCTTCACGGCATACAGAATAATTCACTCAAACTGGATCACAGACCTAAATGTAAGACCTAAAACTATACAATTCTTAGAAGACCACATAGGAGTAAATCTTCATGATCTTCTGTTAGGCAATGGTTTCTTAGATATGACACCAAAAGGACGAGCAACAAAAGAAAAAAATAGACAAACTGGACCTCATTAAAGTAAAAAAACATTCGTGTTCCAGAGAACACTATCAAGAAAGGAAAAAGAAAAACCAAAGAAAAAAAATACTTGCAAATTATGTATCTAATAAGGGACTTATATTCAGAATATGTAAACAACACTTATAACTCAATAATAACCCAATGTATAAATGGACAAAGGATTTGAATAGACATTTCACCAAAGAAGATACACAAATAGCAAATAATCACAAGAAAAGGTGCTCAACATCAGTAGTCACTAGGAAATTTAAATCAAAACCACAATAAGATACCAACCACTTAACTCCCACTAGGATGGCTGAAATAAAAAACACAGACAATAACACGTGTTAACAAGGATGTGGAATGATTGGACCCCTCCTACATTGCTGGTAGAGAAATGTAAGATGCTTCAGGTGCTTGGAAAAACAGTTTGGTAGTACCTCAAAAAGTTACACACAAATTACAATATGATGCACAATTCCACTCCTAGGTAAACAGCCAAAAGAACTGAAACATTAAATCCACACAAAACTTGATACATGAATGTTCACAGCAGCATTTTTCCCTCACAACCCCAAAGTGGGAACAAGCCTAATGTCCATCCACTAAAGAACATACAAACAAAATGTGGCAGATCCACACAACAGAACCCTACTCAGCAATAAAACGGAATGAAGCACTGACATATGCTATAACAATGAACTTAATGAAAGAAGGCAATCACCAAAAAAAAAAAAAAAAAAAAAAAAAAAACATATATTGTGTGGTTCTATATTTAATGTTCACAATAGGCAAATTCAGAAACAGAAAATAGATTACTGATCACCAGAGGTTGGAGGGGAGAGGGTACAGTCAGTGACTGCTAATGAGCACAGGCTTTCCCTTTTCTGGGGTGATGAAAAAAGTTCTAAAATAAGACTATATTGGGCAGCCCAGGTGGCTCAGCGGTTTAGCGCCGCCTTCAGCCCAGGGCCTGATCCTGGAGACCTGGGATGGAGTCCCACGTCGGGCTCCCTGCATGGAGCCTGCTTCTCCCTCTGCCTGTGTCTCTGCCTCCCTCTCTCTCTCTCTCTCTCTCTCTCTCTCTCTCATGAATGAATGAATGACTAAATAAATAAATAATAAAATAAATTAAGACTATATTGATGGTTGCACAGCTCTCTTAATATACTAAAAACCACTGGATCATAAACTTTAGAGGAGTATAATATGTGAATTACATTTTAGCAAAGCTAATTTACAAAAGAAAGACATCCAGTAATGTAAGAAGCATTGCTAAAGAGGACTTTACCTGAAATTATAATCTTTAATTCTTGAAGGAAACAAATACACGATTACTGCTCTACTGTCTAGAGATCTGATCTGTACTGCTGAAAAAAAGTTCTCATGACCTAAATCAGCTACAGCTTCATTCAGAGCACAAACACCTATACAGAATCATCCCTCACAGGACTAGTACCAAGATCTACTTAAATCCTATGCGTGCATTCATGAGAGATTAAAAGATTGGTAGAAAGAACAATGAATAAAATAGAAAAAAAATGAAATATTTAATCATTAGCTACTAAAATTTGACCTATACTTCTTGAATGGCCAAAGCATCAATTAGCCTCATTACTTTGTCCTTGAATTCTGTATATTATTACATGATTATGTAAAAGTACCCCACCCTAGAATATAACAATTTTGTTGGGAATGAGGAGTTGTTATTGTTTTGCTTTCTTGTTTGGACAGGGCAAAAGCAAAGACTTTAAACCACCACCCACCACCACCCCCCAAAGAGCCAATTTAAAGTATACAAAAGTATTTAACATAAAACTAGCTGCACATCACGTCCATAAAGGTGAATATTCATAATGTCATCAAGGACATCAGAGTGTGCATGCGTTTTTAAAAGTACCTCCATTTACAACTATTTATTTGCTCCTTTCCTTTTAGACAGATGATAGATGACTACATGGGGGAAAGCAGCACAAGCCAGTAACTAATGTCTATAAAACACAGCATCATTTGTGTCTGTTGGAAGGGCAAAGACCACCTGATACCGTGGCAAGTTGAAATGTAACATTTATCTAGAAAGAATAGGAATTTATGACATTTTTTTAATCACCTAACAACCTCATAACATTATACAAGTAGGGGGACCCATAGCAAACAAAGAAACAAACAAAAACAGGGCAACTGAATAAGTCTCCAGACACTGCCAGCAGCCCCAGAGTATAAAGAGGACCATGAAAAGTGGCTGATTATTTTATCTGCTTCTCCATCATACTCATATTTCAAAAAAAATTAAACACCTAAAACTCCTCAAATGCACATCTATCACTCCTCCTGATGTTACTGTATACTTATTTCCCATGAGTAGAAATCTATTGAGGAAAATAACAGAAGCTATGACTCAAAGAAAGAGTAGCACAGAGGTGAAGAGAGGTGTGATCAGAGGGAGCACTGCAGAAGCAGGCTGATTCCATCACAGAAGAACAGAGGAGGTCATTGCAACAGACTGTATGCTTGAGAGTACTGTGGAAAAAAATAATCACATACATTTGCAAGAAATTAAAGAAATGGCCCTGTATCCTGCCTCTGACTTCCATCATCTTGCAACAGTTTTAAGCAGGGTCAGAGGACTGTAACAGCAGCCTATGAATAAACCTCCATTTATTACACATTTCCAGACTTTTTTTTAGGATGGGAATAGCAAATATCATAAGTTGTCATCACAGCAACAGCAATCATAACAGTGATGATGATGATGAAGATTGTAATGATATTAATAATAACCATTATGGGCAGCCCCAGTCCCCAGTGGTTTAGCACCACCTTTGGCCCGGGGTGTGATCCTGGAGACTTCGAGTCCCGCGTCGGGTTCCCTGCATGGGGCCTGCTTCTCCCTCTGCCTGTGTCTCTGCACACCCCCCGCTGTGTGTGTGTGTGTGTGTCTGTCATGAATAAATTTAAAAAAAAAACAATAACCATAATGACTCCTATTTTCCTATTTATTGACGCATACCTATGGACCACTAAGCATGTGGCTAGGCCCTTACATCAGTGGCCCAACACTGAAGGAATTCTACAGATTTCTCTGGGGGATAATCCAAATTAGTCTTCATTTGGTCCCAACACTAAAAGCCCTAAGGGAGAAGGCAGCTTTGAACATGATTTGGGATCCTCTTACATAGTTCTCAAACTTCCTCTTAAAACTGTTCTGGTCCATTAGACTTTGTTCCTACTCAGCTACTAAAAATACTTTATTATTTTTACTCTAAAATTAAAGCTTGGCTAAAATAAACAACTTGGCTAGCATTTTTCTGGCTTCTTTTGTCTATACCTACATTTCACCCCTAGAAGGTCAAGACACTACTATGCTTATTTCACTAAATCTAGTTCTAGGAAGAAAAGGAAAAAAAAAAGTAATTATAGCTATATCTGGTGACTAGATTTGAAAGGCTGAGCCTCAACATAAGTACTCAACATGAAAAGAAAATGTTATGAAAGTGGATTTTCCAGCCTGTAAAGAACACAGGCTAATGGATTTTAATTCCACACACATTTATGATTCATTAATATACGAAGATCTTTTACCTCCATTCTATTCAAATCACGGGGCTGCTGGTTCGCAGGCATTGACTCAGAATAAGAATCAAATAGCGTGCACTCCCGCTTGGGCTTAGGAAAGGCTAAGAAAAAACAAAAAGAATACATAAGAATATTACCATAGTCACAGCAGGCATGGTTTTCTATCAGCTTTTCTGTGCTTATGAAATATAACAACAAAATCAGCTAGCACTGATAGCTGATGACAGTAATCACGTGGAGGTAATGTCTTGAGTTCTTTACATATACAACCTATTTTATCATCCTCATTTTATATGTGATGAAACTGAGGAGCAGGGAAGTTAAGCAACTTACACAAGGTCCTACAGCTGGTAAATGAAAGACCAGGGACTTGAACCATCAGCATTTAAGTTGTAATACAATAGTAATAACCTTCACTATCATGAACTACTATTATGCTACTAGCATAATTTTTAAGTGGCAGTAACTGGTGATAGTTTTAACGCTATAAGCATTAACCTAAGGAAATACTTCATTTTAGCTACTGTTGTTGGAAACAGACAAGATATTATCATGAAAGGTACCCAAGAAAACTTTATAAAATACTCTTTTCTTTTGGTTAACAGAAATAACAAAAATAAGAGCACAAGTTCTTGCTGATTTACAACAAGGGAATCACATTATGGGTGTCTTCTAACAACAGGGACAGAGGCTGTTATGTTAGCTGGGTAGCTGAGTGGATTATGCTACTTGGTAAACTAATACCCAACACACCATTTCTGAGAAGCAGGTTCTGTTTCACTACTTTACCTCAAATTAAGAAATGTCTCAACAACCAGAAAATTGGTCAACACCCCAAGGAGGAAAAAGCAGATCACGGCAGACAACTAAAAGCTACAAATTTGTCAAGACCAGCTATTAAGAAATCAAAATTTCAATGCCATGTTTAAACAGTTTTTTAATCAAATGTTAAAAATGGATTGGCATTATTTTTAACCGTTTCTCACCACCCACTCCCACCAGAATTTGAAATGCCAACTTCACCATGCAGCACAGTACTGGTCTCTGACTAGCAGCTACCACATGCAGTTGAATACAAGCACTTTCTCTGGTGGCCTGCTTCCCGCGGTCTCAATTCCCTGATACTAGGAAGGGCAAACCGCGAGCCCTGGCGATTTTTCCAACTATACCAGGTAGTCTTGTTTCCTTGGTAAAAACTCAGCAAAACACCTTTCCAAATACCATTCCACAATCCAACCACATAAGCAGGTTGAACCAAGATAAGATTTGTTTTTAGTTTACCAGTGATTTGACTAGGATTACATGACTTAAGCAGAGAGCCTTGCTACACAGAAAGCTAACACTTTCCAAACCGACAAGTGCTGTCATTAACTCCTAAATCTCTCTCTCGACTGGCCCCATCTCTCCAACTCCACTGTCCTCTCTCTAGAGCCAGCCTCCTGTGGTTCTGACTGAACTGCTGCCATTACCTGGTCTTCCAGTTTGCACCCTTGCTCCTCAAAACCTGCTCTCCAATCAGCAACCAGCATAATTATTTCCAACAGGAAATCTGACTGTGGCACTTCCCTGCTTAAAACTCATCAACGGCATGGCCCATGATTTGTTCCCTACCTTCCTCTTCAGCTTCATCCCCAGCCCCTCCAGCTCTAGTCTCTAATACTCTAGCTACTGTGGCCTGCACTTTCCGTGCCTCCCATACTCCAAGTCCCCTCCTAGGGCCTCTGCAGCATACCTGCTGCCCTCTCTGCCCAGAGCCTACTCTTCCTCCTTCTTCACCTACATAGCCCTTAGCTCATCCTTCATATCTCAGCTCAAATACTTAAGAAGGCCTTCCCCAAGGTCATGCACACACTTGCTGCAGTTGTGCTTCTCCTCCACGGCACCTATCACCACCTCCAATTACAAGTACATGAGTTTATTTAACATCCATCCTCTAACTGCCAGCAAGTTCCATGATGGTAGGAATGCTCTTTTATACAGCATTCTGACCACAGAGAATAACACAGTGCTCACAAATTATTTTTAACAAATTCTACAGTAAAAATCTATACCAGAATCTACTCAGTCACCTAGGCAAGAAAATATCAAAGGCCCATGGTTAAGCTACCAAATAATCCAACTTTTCCTCCCAACTATATCCTCTTATTTTCACTGTTAGGGGGAAAATCAGATATGACCATCTGTTTTGTTATTTTATTGAAAACAAGCTTGTATAATTGTAAATGCATAATAATATCAACCGAATTTATACTCCACCAATCTCACTGAAAACTGGATTAGATTTTTTTTAAAGACCGAATGTAAATCAGAAAAAAAGTTGCAACAAGAAGCTAAGCTTTTAAAAAAATCAAGTGGGATACCATAAAAATGAACCCCCAAAATGAACAGAATCACTCATATTTTGCAAAGTCTAAAAGTCACAGAGAAAACCTAGACAGTTCCGGCCATTTTCTTTTTCTTTTTTTATAAATTTATTTTTTATTGGTGTTCCATTTGCCAACATATAGAATAACACCCAGTGCTCATCCCATCAAGTGCCCACCTCAGTGCCTGTCACCTAGTCACCCCCACCCCCCGCCCACCTCCCTTTGCCCCACCCCTAGTTCGTTTCCCAGAGTTAGGAGTATTTCATGTTCTGTCTCCCTTTCTGATATTTCCACTCATTTTTTCTCCTTTCCCCTTTATTCCCTTTCACTATTTTTTATATTCCCCAAATGAATGAGACCATATAATGTTTGTCCTTCTCCGGTTGACTTATTTCACTCAGCATAATACCCTCCAGTTCCATCCACGTCAAAGCAAATTGTGGGTATTTGTCGTTTCTAATTCTAGCCATTTTCTTGAGCTATATACAAAAATAAACATGCGTGGGCAGCCTGGGTGGCTCAGTGGTTTAACGCCACCTTCAGTCCAGGGCATGATCCTGGAGACCTGGGATCCAGTCCCGCGTCAGGCTCCCTGCATGGAGCCTGCTTCTCCCTCTGCCTGTGTCTCTGCTTCTCTCTCTGTGTGTCTCTCATGAATAAATAAATAAAAATTTCTTTTAAAAAATTAAAAAATAAACATGTGTGATAAAGCATTAAAAAGTTAACTGTTCAACCTCCAGGGTTTGCCTAAAATATGCCATCACTGAGTTTGATGGGGTTTTATGAGATCTCTCATTTTTCATTAGAACTATATAATTATTATTTAAGATTAATCCCACAAGCTCTGGAAATGATGTACAGTTTCTGTTTAATTAAAGGGTATATGAGGGCAGCCCGGGTGGCTCAGCGGTTTAGTGCTGCCTTCAGCCCAGGGCATGACCCTGGAGACCCAGGATTGAGTCCCACGTCGGGCTCACTGCATGGAGCCTGCTTCTCCCTCTGCCTGTGTCTCTGCCTCTCTCTCTCTCTCTCTCTCTCTCTCTCTCTCTCTCTCTCTCTGTGTGTGTCTCTCATGAATAAATAGAATATTTAAAAAATAAATAAAGGGTATATGATGGATTCTTCAGTTGTTTTGGTATAAATACATGCTAACAGCCTCCACAAAAGATCAGGAACAAACAAGGGACTTCTTCCAAAGGAAAGAAAGATGCCTCTTAACTGGCATTCTGTTTTACAGACTCGCCCTTACTGCATTATCAAGGCAAAAGCAGCCATTTGTAGCAGTAAAGGAATCAAAAGAGGCTACTTGTCTTCTGTTTACACACTTCTTACACAAGGCTTTCAGATTTTTAAAAATTTTACCAGTGGCTTTTCAAACAATCCATGAAATACCTGGATACCTACAAAGTGACTTCTCAAACAAGGAGTCATGACATCCAGCATAGGTTCCATGGCATAGGGCATCAGAACAATGTTAACACCATTAATCAAGACTGAAAAACAGAAAACTAAGTGTGGGCATGGGAGATAAGCTGACCCAGGACTCTCCCCAGGGCTCACAAAAGCAAACAGTGATGATATTAAATATAACTAAATAGCCCTGGACCAGACCTTGGTCCTCTGGTCAGCTGTTCATCCCCATTAGAGAGAGACAAAGCCCCCATGTGGCCCTGCTTCCAGGAGAATGGGCTCCTGGATGATCCGATACTGGCTTAGTTATGAAAGCTCTGCCCTTGTCAAGAAAGCCCCAAGAATGTTAGCACTTCTTTGCCTCAATCCAGGAGAAACAGAGAGAAAAAAAGAGAAAAAAAGATGGAGAGGGGATGCCTGGGTGGCTCAGAGGTTTAGTGCCTGCCTTCGGCCCAGGGAGTG
The DNA here is from genome assembly GCF_011100685.1 of Canis lupus familiaris. Classification (NCBI taxonomy): domain Eukaryota; kingdom Metazoa; phylum Chordata; class Mammalia; order Carnivora; family Canidae; genus Canis; species Canis lupus. The sequence continues at coordinate 13,294,866 of NC_049260.1, read as the reverse complement.
ATCCTGGAGTCCTGGGATCTAGTCCCACATCGGGCTCCCTGCATGGAGCCTGCTTCTCCCTCTGCCTGTGTCTTTGCCTCTCTCTCTGTGTCTCTCATGAATAAATAAATAAAATCTTTTTTAAAAATGGAGAGATAGAGATGAAAGTGGAAATAGAGCACTTTGTCATGCTGCCCAACTGCAAACTGGTGCCTGGGGACCTATGAGGGTCCCCCAGCCTGGAAGGAAGGGTATAGCAGGCTGAAGTTACATCCTGCTGCAGTCAGAAAGCAGCTGCTATTAGCAAAGTCTAAGCTCTGAAATAAGGAGGAGCCTCTACTCTCTGAACACCCCCCACCCCTTTATACTTTCTATGGAGGCATTTGGGGAAGATCTCAGAATGGGTCACTCTTCCCCCAACATGTTTACCTACCACTGGCCCCGGCTACATACTTGGTCTCTTCCCTTTGGTTGAGCTTTGGCCTGCTGACTACCAAATACAGAAAATGATAGACTTTTTATTTAAGAGTCAGAGACCCCAAGACTGACCTAGATAAGTCACTGGCCACTTTGAATCTAATGTTGTTATGAGGGGAAAAGGTAAGATAAACTAGGGCCCTTTCCAGATCTAACCACAAAATTCGTACTCTGTTAACAACTATTCAGTTTCTTTAGATATTGCTCCTTCTTGCCAATAATCATCCATGACTAGTTCTCATGCTTTTAAGAGACCTTCCCTAAAAAGTTAGGAAGGTTGACAGCACTAGCTGTCAATGGAAGCTATACTTCTCTAAGTAATAGAAATCGTATCAGTGCCCACTGCCTATGAAAAGGGCAAGAAGAAAAAAGAAAAGGGCAAGAGATTTCCAGTCTTCCAAAAGAACTGATACAAATGTTAGATACCATGACTCTTTCTTATTGAAAGGGTTTGGGGGTAATAGCTTTATTACAAGGAGAAAGACAAAGAGTTCTATTCCAACCTTGTGGTGTGCCAGAATGTTCTATATCGTTATCTGATTACAGTTACATAGATGTATAAGGATGTAAAAATTTATCAAGGGTACATTAAGATCACAGCACATTTCATGACATGTAATTATTTTAACTTCCTCATTAGGTATAAGAGTTCCATTCTATTCCATTGCCCCAGGCCATCTGGGGACACTAGGATGTACTAAAGACACCAAGTCAGCACTGGCTCTACAGGAGATCTTCCTCTTCATTCTATATCAGCTAGGAGGTTCAGTACTTGCCTACTCCACAATTTCTAGGAAAGGGTAAGTGACTGGTTCAAATCCATCCAGAGAACAACAGAATGCAAATAACAGATGACTCATACTTACCCACATCACTCCTATTATTCATATTATAAGATGTGAGTCTAATATCAGTTAAAATACTTTAAATACAAAGGACTCCACAAAGTACGTGGATACCACCTCAGTGCACAAAAAGTTCTTATAAGGCCTGGATGGAAAATGTCAAAGGTTTAGGACTTTGATGAGGCCTTACCTGCTTGCAGGTACTCTGGCTGCAGAGTCGGAGGCAGGCCTTCAGGCAGTGGGTAGCCGTTTTTCCGAGCCACAATGAGATGAAACGCAGCACAGAATTCAGGCAGGGTCAGGGCTCCATCGCAGTCAGCATCACTAAGTTCCCTAAATATAACATGTCACAAGCACCTAACATGGGGCTTGGAAAAGTTACTCAGCCTCAAATATGCAAACACGGGGGCACCTGAGTGGCACAGTCCATTAAGCATCCCACTCTTGGTTTCAGCTCAGGTAGTGATCTCAAGGTCGTGAGATAGGGACCCATGTCAGGTTCCATGCTTAGCATGGAGTCTGCTTAAGATTCTCTCTCTTCCTCTCCCTCTCCCCTCTCCCACCCTGCTCCTGTGCATGTGCCCCTCTCTCTCTCACCTCATCCCTCAAATAAATAAATAAATATTTTTTTAAAAAATATGCAAATACAACTCCCAGGCTCTCTGGTGGTGGCCCTGCAAAGTCTCCAAATGCCTATGAAATCTCAGGGGGACACTTAGAGGACAAATGTTGATCAACAGTGCTAGTACCAGTAGCACTTTGTAAACAAAACTTTACATTCTTCAGGTTCTCTGGCAGGTCTGTTTCATAACACTGAGTACACAAGACAAGAAACTATAGCACAAAAAGGGAAATAAGGCTCAGAATTCCAGTTAGTTGACAGTCATTCAGTAAATGGGTGGTATGGAAAGCTCCAGAAATGGTGCTCACAATAGTCAGAGGAAGGGCAGGCCTCAATCTTTTTACACTTGTCCCAGGCATAATACAGTTACCCAAGCTCAGAAATTAGTACTTCATTTTTCAGCTTTAAGGAAGAATCTTGAACTTTTTAAGTCACATAAATGTTCTATCAAAAATTTGCTTGAAACTAGCAACTTGGGAAGACTGGAACCAGATAAGACAGAAAGGAAGAAAGGAAGAGTCTTGAAAAGGCCTATCTTTGCTTCAGTCAATGTTTCCCACTGAAAGGCACAGACCTATTTACTCAGCACAAAAGAAACCTGTTTGCCAAAGTAACTAGACACCATAAGCTCAAGCAGTCTCTTAGGTGTATAGAGACAATATACTTGTGCTGGGACAAATAAAGACATAGGACATAAAATTGTGCTAGAAAGGTATCACTATTTCAAAGAAGAAATATAGAAGGTAAGCTCCCTAACTTTCCTTTGGACCATTCACATTTCCTCCCATCAAATATTTATTTTTTTAATAATAAATTTATTTTTTATTGGTGTTCAATTTGCCAACATACAGAGTAACACCCAGTGCTCATCCCGTCAAGTGCCCCCCTCAGTGCCCGCCACCCAGTCACCATTCACATTTCTTCCCATCAAATATTTAAAATGCACCAGCCCTATAGGAGCAACTAGCTCCCCAGGGTGAGGAGTCAGGGAACTGTTTCAAACGCTGGGTGAAAGAGAGTATCATTCAGCTTTCATGGATATGTCTCAACGTAAAGATAGGAAGCCTCATGCCAATAATGTTAAGACTGGGAATTCTGCCCAGAGTGTATTCTTCTCAATAGTTTCTTTTTTTTACCTAGGTTTAAAATCTAATACAAAGCTTGTTGTAGAAAAAAAAAAAACTATCCTAGAATATATTGCTGAAGAACCTAAACCCAGCTCAGAATCCTAGATACACTGGCATGCACAAGTGTTACTGGAATAGTTTTCCAATAAAATGCACAAAACATGACAAGCAATGTTAAATCATACCACAATTTTTGTAAATCCTCATGAAAAAAGTCTTAAATAAATATTCCAATATTTTAATTATATATTTACAGCAGCGTGGTCTCCCACCCAAGACTTGGGGAGGAGAGCCCACACACAGTCAGGAGTTTACAGAGGCACCAAGTGTTCTCATAACTGTATATCAGCCACCTGGACCATCCTGGTACAGCCCTTCTGGAGCCTGGGCTGTAGCTGGCACAACAGCAAGACGCAGTACGCACCACAGCTGCAAGTTTCAACTAAGGCCCAGCTCATAAACACCAGCCAAATTTAGGAAGCTCAGAGGCAGCTAAAATAGTCAAATTTGACTTAATTCCAAAACATTTGTGGACCTTCTATTCACCTGGCCTCATAAAATATTTAAAGAGCTTTTCAAGATTCTCTGGTTACCTGCATTATATCAAGTAGAAATATCTGAAAATAAAATTCACAAGATGGAAATGCTCATATGCCCCCACAATTGTTTAGACAGGAAAGGGATCTAGAGGAGGATAATAATTGGGAAATTAATTTTTAAATAACAGCTAACAGTTACAGTGCATAGTATGCACCAGACACTGAGCACTGTGCTTTTCATGTAATAACTTATTTAATCTTCAGAGCAACGAAAATGTTAAGTTCTAGTCACTCTCTTAGTCTGTTAAGAAAAAATTTCAAGGGATGTCTGAGTGACTCAGTCAGTTAAGTGTCCAACTCTTGATTTTAGCTCAGGTCATGATCTCAGGATTGTGGGATCAAGCCCTGCATGGGCCTCCGTGCTCAGCAGAGAGCCTGCTTGAGATATTTCCCTCTCCCTCTGCCCCTTCCCCCATTCATGCTCTCTAAAATAAATACATATTTTTTAATTTCAAAAGATAAGACTTTCAAAATGTAAGTCTAAGGGATGGGTATGTAATGACAATATGATACTATATGGCATTAATTATACTTACCATATGTAGGAGAGTTCTGGAATGGAAAGCTTTGATTTGGTGAAAAAATTCTTGGCTACAGAACCTGCCAAGAGAGCCATTGTTTAAATAAATCATTAATTACTTATCTACAGCAGCTTTTATATATATAAGTGAATTGCCATTTTTTCATTCAGAATCCCTACCATATAACAACAAACGTAACATTTATTCATCAAAGCAACTATAAATCATATGGCTAAAATCAACATATGAATAGTTCTTACAAGAATATATAAATTACAACAGGGCAAAAGAAGTAATGACATAACACTTATGTGAATCATATAAAATAATTCCTTCATTTTTCCAAAAATCTGCAAAAGTTTACTAAAAGACAAATTTCAAAATTATTAAAGTAAAAATCTGTCAAGCACTCTTTTTTAAAGATTTTGTTTATTTGACACAGAAAAACCACAAGCAGGGGAAGCAGCAGGCAGAGGGAGAGGGAGAAGTAGGCTCCCTGCTAAGTAAGGGGCCCAATGCAAGGCTCTCAGGACCCTGGGATCATGACCTGAGCCAAAGGCAGACACTTAACCGACTGAGCCACCCAGGTGCCCCTTGGCAAGCACTTTTAATGAGAGGGTGAGAAAGTAAAATATAGTCATGGTAGAAAAACAGAGCAAAATCAAGAAAATTAATACTATTAATCCTATCACACAGAGACAAAACAGATATCTTTGTAAAGAGTTTGGTGAAATTTAAGATCTCTTGGTGGCTCTTTGAGAAACTTACCAGGAACCTCTTGCTACTTTCTTTATTCACCACAAATTTACCAATATCAATCGAAATTAGGTAATCATTCCATTTTACACGTTATATAGCTCTAAGTCCCAACTGTACTTAAAATGTTAGACTTATCCTTATTCAGACTTAAATATTTATGCCTTCAGCTCTCAGACCAGTTTCAAACTTCAAAGGCCTCAATTCTAACACAAAGAACAGTCAAATCAAAGCCTCAAGCTCTGGGATCCCTGGGTGGCGCAGCGGTTTAGCACCTGCCTTTGGCCCAGGGTGCGATCCTGGAGACTTGGGATCGAGCCCCATGTCGGGCTCCCGGTGCATGGAGCCTGCTTCTCCCTCTGCCTGTGTCTCTGCCTCTCTCTCTCTGTGTGTGTGTGTGACTATCATAAATAAATAAAAATTTTAAAAAAAGCCTCAAGCTCTAAACTGATAAAGTCAAAAGTGTTTCCTTGGCAATCGCAAGTCTTCTAACTGGCCTTAAGACAAGGAATTATAGTGGACCCTAAAGCAGATGTATTTTCCTTTGATAGATTATTAAGGATCAAAGGCAAAGTGCCCTATTAACCAATGAGCTTTCTCCCCAAAAGCATCCTGGAAATATTGCTGTCATAGGACTGCTGGCCATCGGGGCAGACACCTTGTCAAACATTTATAAGAAATGTCTTAAAAGCCTATTTACCAGCTATTTTATAGATATAAAGACATTCTCCCCTCAACTCATTCTTTTCCCCCTTGATATCCTTTCTTCAAATCACACTATGCCCAAACCCAAGCCAGAGACTCGGCCTGGCCTTCAGACAGCAGAGAGATTGTTTTGCCATGGTGTCCATAGGAGATTAGGTAGGGCCCATCCGGAAGCCAACAACTAACAAGTTCAGTCCTGCCCTGGCTGCCACCTTCCAGAGAAGGAAGCTGATGAGAAAGCCCAAGTGCTCCCTCCTTTGGTGCTGACAAGTCATTTAACCAGTGAGCTGGAACCCTCAACCCAGCTCTAATCTCAGCCAACCTAGAGATCCCAAGCCAGCTTCCTTTCCTTGCTCTCTTCAGCTTTTCAGACCTGCTGGGAAGCTTCACATGTGGCAAATGAGGGAAAGGTGAGGCTTTAAAAAGCTGTCAGCAATCAAACATCAAAATGTGGATTCAGACTTTTTATTACAAGGAGTCTCTCAGCCCAATAAAAAACAGCTATACATAAGCATTGATATATTAGTGATAAATGTTAACACATTGAATAGATATAGATCTTTTAAAAATAAAGACTGGTAACACAATATAAAAATGCGTAGAAGGGGAGCCCAGGTGGCTCAGCAGTTTAGCACCGCCCTCGGCCCAGGGTGTGATCCTGGAGACCCAGGATCGAATCCCATGTCTGGCTCCCTGCATCGAGCCTGCTTCTGCCTGTGTCTGTGCCTCTGTCTCTGTGTGTGTGTGTGTGTGTGTGTGTGTGTGTGTGTGTGTGTCTCATAAATAAATAAATAAAATATTTTAAAAATAAAATAAAAAAAGGGCAGCCCCGGTGGCCCGGCGGTTTAGCACCGCCTTCAGCCTGGGGTGTGATCCTGGAGACCCCGGATGGAGTCCCACGTCAGGCTCCCTGCACGAAGCCTGCTTCTCCCTCTGCCCCTCTCTCTCTCTCTCTCTCTCTCTCTCTCTCTCTCATGAATAAATAAACTCTTTTTTAAAAATTAATTTAAAAAATAATAAATGTAAATAAATAAAAATGGGTAGAGTTGTGTCAGTTCACAGAAATAGATGAAATTGCCCCCCCTTTTTTAAAATAAACTCTACCCCAAACGTGGGACTCCAACTCACAACCCCAAGATCAGTGGTGCTGGGACAACTGGATATTCACGTGCGAAAGAATTTGAACACCTACTGATATCATACACAAAAATTAACTCAAAATGGATCAAAGACCTAAATATAAGAGATAAAACTGTATTATAGATACCTTCTTAGAGGAAAATACTGACACAAATTTTCATGACCTTGGATTCGGCAATGATCTCTTATAGCACCAAAAAGCACAATCAAAACTAAAAACTTATGTACTCCAAAGACACCGTTAGGAAAATAAAAAAACAAGCCACCAATTGGGAAAAAATATTTCCAAATCAAGTATGTGCTAAGGGACATGTATCTAGAATACAGGCATACCTCGTTTTATTATACTTCACTTTACTGCAGTTGGCAAATATTGCATTTTTTACAAATTGAAGGTTTGTGGCATCTCTGTGTTGAGCAAGTTTATTGGTACCATTTTTCCAAAAGCATTTGCTCACTTTGTGTCTCTGTATCACATTTTGATAATTCTTGCAATATTTCAAACTTTTTCATTTTTATTGTATTTGTTATGGTAATCTATGATCAGTGATTACAACTTACTGAAAGCTCACATGAAAATTAGTATATTTTAGTAATAAATTATTTTAATTAAAATATGTACAGCATTTTAAGATATACTATTGCACGCTTAACAGATACAGGATAGTGTAAATATAACATACATATACTGGGAAATCAAAAAATTCATTTGACTTGCTTTATTGCAATATCCACTTTATTGCAGTCATCTGAACCAAACCTTCAATATCTCCAAGGTATGCCTGTATATAAGGAACTCTTACCATTCGGTATTTATTTAAAATAGCAAAAGATCTGAATAGACATTTCTCCAAAGAAGATATACAAATGGTCAATAAGAACATGAAAAGATGTTGAATTTCATTTTTCATCTGGAAAATGCTAATCATAACCACAAAGAGATACTACTTCACACTCACTAGTGAAGTAGGAAGGAAGGGAGACTCAGGAGACAAGGTGACCAAAGTAAAACCATTCCGGTTTTAGACTGACCCTTAACCTAAAAGTCAGTAGGTAATAGAAAGAGTCACAAGACCCGACTCACTGAAGACCACAAGACCCCACTCCCTCTGGCAGTAAAAGCCACAAAGGCCAGACATTCTTAAAATTGCTCCCTGTGGGTAATTTCACAATCCTAAAACAATGGAAAAACTAACCACCCAATGTAAACGATAAAAAAAGTTAAGGAGTAAGCCTCTCCCTAAGGTTAGCTAATTTTTAAGACTTATAAAACCCTTTCTTAGAGGCTAAGGAGGGTCCTCTTCCTCACCTGGGAGAAGACCACTATTTTGTCTGTGAAGTAGCTCCTTTCTCACTGCTATACATACTAAATTTTTGTCCCTTTCTTTAAACAGCTGGCTCTTGAATTCTTTCTCACACAAAGCCAAGAACGCTCAAAGCAAAGGGCCTGAGGCCCTTCCTCTCGGGACCCTGGCCCATCTGGCATCACTAGGACAGCTATAAGCAAAAGACAGATAATAAGCGTTGGCAAGGATGTGGAGTAACTGGAACCCTCATATGTTGTTGGTAGCAATGAAAAATAATGCAGCCACCGTGCAAAAACAGTCTGTTTCAAATGACTGAACAGAGTTACCATATGATTCAGGGATTCCTCTCCTAGGTATATATTTAAGAGAAATAAAAACATACATCCATACAAAAATGTGCTCACAAATGTTCATAGCAGCATTATTCTTAATAGCCAAAAAGTAGAAACAACCCAAATCAAGTGCCCATCAACTGATGAATAAATAAAACATAGCATATCCATACAATGGAAATTATTCAGCCATAAAAAGCAATGAGCATCTAGTGCACAGTACAACCTGGATAAACTTTAAAAATATTATGCTAAGTGAAAGAAGTCAGACACAAAAAAGACCACATGTTATATGATTTCACTTGTAAGAAAAGCCCAAAATAGGTGAACTTTTAGAGAGAAAAAGTGGTTTAGTCATTATGTAGGGCTGGGAAGCGGAAAGAGCAGAAACGGGGAATAATTGCTAATAATAGGTAGTTTGTTAGAGGGTACTGAAAGTGTTCTAAATTCAGATTGTAAATATACTCTGTAAATACACTAAAACCACTGAACTGTATACTTTACAGAGGTGTATTTTATGGTATATTAATATTCCAAAAAAAGATGTTTTTTAAAGAGATATCACCTAATTGCAAATATATGAACCCCTCTTGACCTTAAGCAGACTGAACTGTTTTTAATAGGCATTTGTGAGACAATCAGGGAAATCTCAACAACAAAGAATTGATGATATTAAGGAAACATGTTTTGTATTGCTTTCACGTGTGCCAATGAATTGTGGTTATGTTTTTAAAAGAGGTTTTTCTTATCAAGATACAACCTGAAATATTTTCCAATGAAATATCTGATTAACTGCTTCAAAATCATCTGGGCTGAGAGAGGTTACAAACAAAAATAAAATCACAGGTGCTGTGTAATAGGTGCACGGGGGTTCATTATACTAGGCACTCTAGTTGTATCTAGAAATTCTGTAAAATAAAAAAGTTAAAGCCACTCCTAACAGCTACCCATTTGTATTTGTCTAATTATACGCATATACTGTGAAGAAACTCACTTAAGGGGCACCTGGGTGACTCAAGTCAGTTAAGTGCCTGCCTTTGGCTCTGGTCATGATCCCAGGGTCCTGGGAGCTGAGCAGGGAGCCTGCTTCTCCCTCTCCCTCTGCCTCCCCGCACTCATGTTCTCTCTCATGTGCTCTCTCTCAAATAAATAAAATCCTTTTTAAACAAAATAAAAAAGGAAACTCATTTAAGCAGTGGGTAAGGTTAGCAAATGGTCAATCTGGGTTTCTGCTTTTTTTTTTAAGTCCTGTTGTCAACATTAATTTGTTGTATCTACAATATTCTGCTTTCAATAAAGCTATTACCACCAATTAGAAAATGATGTCTGAATTTATACAAGTATATTTCAATTACACACCATATTTCTCCAGAGAAAATTAGTCCACATTCAATATGTCAGGTTACAATTATTGAGGGCATATTGTTATTCTTCAAAATTGAAATACAAAAAGAAAGTTTTATGAATTTTTCTTCCAGACTCTACAATTTACTGTTTAGTCTTCAGCCCAGGAAAATGTAGGCACACAGGAATTAAATCAATTTGTCTCAGTTTGAATTTTACATGAGAACTCAATAGGAATACATATTTTGAAGACAACCCGAAGAACAGACATGTGGATATAAAACTGCTGGCCAATTTTCCTCCCATATTTTAATTTCTCTCAGAAAATCCAGAGGAGAAAGACTTGAGCCAAAGAAAACAAGCATGAATTTGGACTTGGAAAGCATACATAATATAAAGAGACTTGTGACGCTAAATCTTTAGAAGGTTACACTACATCTTTGCTCTAATATGAATAAGCAATTAAAGAGGTCATCTTCCTGCCATAGTCTACCATTTCAAGAACTGTTTCAGCTAAAAAGGCACAGATCTAGACCAGGTTCCCCCAAATTCCCATTTTAAACCTTTAAAAATGAAACATAATTTTCTAAATGTCATTGCCAAGTATTTTTCTGCATGGTATATAGTTGATAAGAACTTCAATCTCAGAGGAAAACAAATCAAAATCACAGAATGTTGTCATATTCATTTTGCATGAACTATTTCTTAAGATATGTACTGTTATCTGTGTGAGACAATGATCTGGGACCCATGTCTTCATCCATCAGACTTAGTTACCTGAAATGAAGGAACTTGGGTCAGGTTGAAGGGATCGGAACTGATTGACATAGTACTCGCGCTGTTCTTCTGTTATCCTCCAGGGTTCATCTGGGTAATTACTGCTGTTGTCATGCGGTTCTCTCTCCACAGAAAAGGACTTTCAAAATAAAAAAAGCAAAGGCTCAGAAGTAGAAATATTAAACATCAGTAAAAGCTATCATACATTATACTTATTTTTTTCCTCAAGAGAATATATTTAAACACCTTGTAACTAGAACATCATTAGAACATAAACTTCTTGCAGGGCAGACATCTTGCTTTATAGTTTTTTTGTATACCTCAAAGTTGTTAATAGGACTGAGCATGAAGAGTAAAAAGGATGATCAATCTTTTTAAACATTTTATTTTTGAGAGAGAGAGAGAGAGTATAAGTGAGGGGAGGGGCCCAGAGGGAAAGGGAGCAAGAAAACCTTAAGCAGGCTCCACACCCAGTGCAGAGCCTGACTCAGGACTCGATCTCACAAGCCTGAGATCATGACCTGAGCAAAATCAAGAAATGAACACAACCGACTGAGCCACCCAGGCACCCCAAAAGGATAATCATTCTTACCTTCAAATATTCACATTTTTATCCTTCAGGTTAGCTGAGTAGATAGCAAAATAATCTAGATTCCTTTCTATTTTTTAAAATCTACAAAAGCTATAGCCACATCATCTTTTTTCTGAGGCATTCATTCTCACTGTATAAATCTGGGAATTCAAAGTTCCAATTCCACCTGCCCAGGTCCTACTCGAGTGGCAAGTCAGGATCACAGAACCTCTCATTCCGCATTTGTGGATAATACCTGGTAACAGAACTGGGTGGAAAGAACAACTGCTCATGGTACCACAACAAACAGGGTAACAAAATGAGGGGTGCATCAGACCTGCCACTAGGGGGCATGCAAGGCAAATGTGAGGATTTAAGGATACAGAGAACCAGAAAAGTAGTTCAGGAGAAAACAAGACTGTACAAGGAAGTGAGGAAAGAAGCAAAACTGGTGATTCTGGAAGGAGGAGCCTAGAGCTTTGTTCTATCCCTCCCATCTACCCTAAGGCTAAGGTGCTACTTGCCAAGGGAACCTAGAGGTGAATACAAGGAGCGTGAGGCTTTAGGACAAAAGGGGGCTAGGAAAGAAAAAGAGAGATATTACTGCTAATAAGCCATCAAGTTGCCTGCTTCTGCACATACTATCAAGAAATTCATCATTAGGAGAACATTCTACTCACTATCCCTAGAAAAGACAACTGACCATCTCTGCACCCTTCCTCCACCCCAACACACACCCCATTCCAGGAGGTAATTCTTCTCAGGAACACCCAGCTCTCCTCTCCTCTGTGAACTTTCAGAGATGAAATAAGACTATAAAATATTGAACTGTGATATAGCCTTGAGATGTTATCTCTAAAGTTTTCATACTAGGTGAGTTTCCACTAAATGTAGATCAAACCATTCTTAAATGCCCCAGAAGCTACTAATCATTAGTTAATATCTTAAATTCATAGAATGCTTTCAGATTTACAAAACACTACACACACCTATTTCATCTTGAGCGTCTCAAAACCTTTGAAAAGTAGACATAGCAGGTAGTAGTATCCTTTTCCCAGATGAAGAAGTAAAGGCTCATAGAACTTTTTTTTTTTTTTTTAGGCTCATAGAACTTAAGAGATGAGTTCACATCCTTCATTATATACAATCAGCATTATTGCAGTTAGCAAGTAATTACCCCCTCTGTCTTATGTTGCTCAAAGTCAGCCTACTCCATATCAGGCCTTTGTAAATTGAATTACATCTGGGACCTTGAAAACATGATGCTAAGTGAAAAAAGTCTGACATAGAAAGACAAATACCAAATGATATCATTTAGATGTGGAACCAAGAAAGTCAAACTCACAGATACGGAGAACAGACTGGTGGCTGTCAGAGGCTGTGGGTAGGCAAAATGGGTAAGGGTGGTCAAAAGGTACAAACTTCTGGTTATAAGATAAATAAGTCCTAGGGATGTAATGTACAGCATGGTGACTATAGTTAACAGTACTATGTTATATGTGTTTAAAAGTTGCTAAGAGAGTAAATCTGAAAAGTTGTCATCGCAAGAAAAGTCTGTAACTCTGTATGATGATGGATGGTAACTAGACTTAGTAATCATTTTGCATTACATACATCTAATCAAATAATTATGTTGTACACCTAAAATATAATATTATGTCAATTTATCTCAATTTTAAAAAATACATTTTAAAAATTGAGTTGTATCTGAGTTGTTTTCCAGAACTCCTATCATTCTGATAATAAACAATATAAAAAAGCAAGGCCACAAGTCAGTCTAAGCACCTGATGGACCACACAACTTTCCAAAACACTCTCACCAAATTCCAGAGCCAAATTTAAATGCTTCACACTAGCACTTTCTGAACAAGTCCAGATGTCTGACCAGGTTGCAGAGGCAAAACCCAGGGTAGAAGGCATCAGTATCCGATGGAATAGGTTCCTGGCCAAACTATGTGTAGAGCTCCTAGGAACACTGTCCTTCTGGTTAGCACTGAAAGGAACAGCTGGAGTAAAGGTATCTAAAAAGCTTGGCATGGGCAGGACAAGAACAGATGTTTATGACTGAAAAATCAAGCAGACAGAGATGGTTCACAAACCCAGCAAGACACTGGTGAAAAGATCTGTCCCACCACCACCCTGCGAATGAAAGCACGAAAATCTCTGTGCTGAGTGTTGGCTACTGCATTCCCGGTTCTGACACAGAAGCTACTATTCCCCTAGAATACACTCCTTTCTGCCTGGAACTGAAGCTGCCATATTCAGTTGCTGTTATTATGTCAGCCCATGTTTGTTCTTTCTCCAATCCCAGGACCACCTGCTCATTATTTCCTCTCCCACGTTATCTCACTCCCAACTGGTGTCAGCAGCCTCCCAGTAGGTCTCAAGTCTATTCTGACAGCAGAGCTTAAAAGCCTATAGATGACCTGTCACCTAATAAAAACATCTACTTCCTCCACATGACCATTAGGGCCCTTATAATCCAACCTCCTCTTTGCTCACTCTTAGCAGGCTTCTGATTGCCCACATGCTCGCTCTTCATGGATCACATCTGTGTCTTCTTCCCAGACCATCCCTCCTCTGATCCCAGCTGGCTCAAATCCTATTACTCGAGTCCCACTGCCCCCAAGGGCTCTCCAATGTGCCACTGCAGAGGGCAATGCCCTTCCCCCAACTCCAATACCAAGGTGAGCTTGAAAGCCACATGTGCACCACACGACCTACCTCACACCTGGTCTCACCCAACTGAGTCCAAGTAAGGAAGGGAGGACCCACAGTTTCTGGCCTCTGCAGTGCTCTTGCATAGAAAGCTCTACCCTAGCAAGGAAAACATCAGCTAGATGCTCAACACCGGGGGTGTGGATAAGAAATATAAGGATCATCAAGCCCAGAAATCAGACCCTGCACAGATGCAGTGTGGCTATGATATAAAGTGAGGGCTCAGTGAAACCTGAAGTCACGAGGAAGCCAGAAGCAGCAGAAGCAGAACCTGTGAGGTAGACAAGTACTAAAAAGAAAAGGGGGTAAGGATGGCTGTGGCAGCCAGAAGATAAGCAGATACTGAAGCAAACTCAAGGCAACTAGGCAAACATGAACAACCAAGAATTCCCACTCCTCAGGACCACTGAGCCACTCCTTGTCTCTCATTTCTTAGATTCCCAGAACTGCAACCCCATCTCCTTTTCAAGAAGACTTAAGCTGGCAAACAGAGTTCCTGCTCCCCAAAACCAAAAAGGCCTTGCAACAAAGAGGGAGAGGGCATATGAATATTGTATATAACCTGTGCATAATATAGTGTGGCCCTTCTACTGGCTTGCACTAAATGTGTTAACCTACACCCAGTCTCTTTCCCCTTGCTTCTCACTGCATGCTTTTAATTGATTTAATAAACCAAGTAATTATGCATCTTAAAAAATAATAATTCTTCTGATAAGTATCACACAGTTTGAACATTTCAAGTGCTCTTGACTATCAACTCAGGTTTCAACCTGGAGGACCAGAACCATATCATGTATTCCTTTATTCAGCATACAATCCCTAGCTACTACATCACACATACTAAAACAGTAGTGTGAGACCCACTTATTGATGGGCTCTGATAAGTTCAGGTGTATGTCTTATTACTAAAAAGAGGTGCAGAAACACTACTCTGTGTTGTGTTGAATGAAAGAAAACCTATGAGTCTATTTCACCTTTAAAGTTTCAGATCTATCAAAAGAAGTCCATGCCTATCTTCCTGTAGTTCATCCATGGTTTCTGATCTCTTTGGGGAGTTCTCCAGTTCCATATCCATTATTAAGTGAGTATTTCAGGGTCAGGTGAGGGCATACGGAAGAGGTAGATCACATTCCATATATCCTTAGGCTGAAATAGTCTAAAAGAAAGCTGATCTACAAGAAGCAAAATGATTTGAACTTTGCTGCATGAACAGTGATCCATCCATTCATTCATTCATTCATTCATTCAACAGACACTTACTCAACACCAAGAATATCCCCAAAACTAGTGACTCGGGATACATAATGGGCAAACAGATTCTTTTTCCCAGAAATCCTAGGGTCTCATGAGGGAGAAAGACAAACAGGCAACCCCAAAACAGTGAAGTAGTGCTATGGTAGGACAGGGTACTCTAGAGCTTTGCTACTCAAAGTACAGTCCCCAGACCACCCACATCAGCATCACCTGGAGACTTACTAGAAACACAGAACCGCACACTCTACCCTTTGTCTGGTAAATCATAGTCTGGGAGTGGGACCTAAGAATCTGTGGCTTAACAATAACAAGTCTTCTAGACAATTTGAAGCACACTCAAGTTTGAGAAGCAATGCCATTTATCTTTTTTTAAAGATTTTATTTATCTATTCACAGAGATAGAGAGAGAGAGGCAGAGACACAGACAGAGGGAGAAGCAGGCTCCATGCAGAGAGCCCGACGCAGGACTCGATCCAGGGTCTCCAGGATCACGCCCTGGGCTGCAGGCGGCGCTAAACCACTGTGCCACCGGGGCTACCCAGCAATGCCATTTAGAACATGCAGAGCAAGACAAACAAAAGGAACAGCATTTATAAAAACTCCAAAAAAATGAGAGAAAATGGCCATCTTCTGAAAGTAGCTCACTTGGACTACATGTATATAGAATAGGCTGCTGGTACAACATGGATGTTAGTGGAGCTGCCTGAAGATGGTCCAGACAGCAAGCAGGGCCCAGATCATGATGGCCCAGGTACCAGGTTAAAAGATACAGATTGTATCTAGAAGACATGAGGGAGCCACAGAGAAGTATTAAACACAACAATGAAATAATCAGATGTCAGTTATAGAAAGATCACTTCAGTGAGGAGAATGGAAGGGGAAAGACCAAAGGTAGGAAGACAAGTTAAGGCCATATGAGCAACCCTGGCCCAGAGGTCAAGAAGGCTCAGAGTTAGGGAGGGGATGAGAGGAGTCCAGAGAAAAAAGAAGCCCTATGGCCACAACCAGAGGAAGGCCTATTCCAGTAGTGCAATGGCAGCTAAGGACCTCTCTGTCAGTAGCTAGAGGGCCATCTTGCTGCAGGACCCAGATACAAGGAACATCATCTCCAAATGAACCCCAAAGTCAACTGAAACAACTAGCATCATTTTACAAAGATCTGAAAAGTCAGCCACCTGAAAGAGAATATCCAACTGCAAAGACTGAAGGCATTGAGAAATGTGGGTGGATGAACTAAGGAGCCTAAGGCTTCCAAGCAGAAGCCAGAACCAGGAAAAGCTCCACTTGTGCATGCACTCTAAAAAGCCTCTCCCGGTTCAACTCCAGCACCAGTGGTTTGTTTTGTCGGCTGGGTAAGGATATTTGCAGGTTGGTGCCAATTTTAAGTTCTGCCAGTGTTTTTAAGAAAAAATGAGAGAGAAACCTTCCACATCTGTCTGCTTGAGCCACATACATATGGTTCATTATGCAGTTTCTCTAGACACAGGAGAATTAGATTTGCTTATATTTAAAACATTCAAACCCTTAGTTTCGTTTCAAGTGAAATGCAAATATTTGGCACTACAAGTTATTATCTCAAGGGAAAACAGGCTGTTTATAATGAAAGAGATTTCAAAAGACTCATTAAAAAGTAATACTATTAATAAAATCCCAAAAGGTGACATTTACCCCTGAAGTATCTTAAAAATCAAGCACAGCTGAATAATATGAATTGCAAGGAAGCATTATCAGGGAGAATTTACAAAGGGTGTGTATACTGTTTCAACCACAGAACGTTTCTGTTTAGAATATAATCCCACCTTGGAGATATCCTGTAAATGCTGCCCAAGAGTCCAGCCATTTCACCTGAGGATGCAATGATCTTATACCAGGGTCCTTCTGGTGCCTTAGTAAACAAATCATCTAGAGTAGCAAAAGCTCATACAAAGCCCACAGTTGAATATATGAGAACACCTCACCCGCCAACAAATTTTGGAAATAAGATGGCCATAGTGCAACCACGGATCAAAATATAATTTCATGAGCAAAGATGTGAGAAGACTCAATCACCCCTAATGAGAAAGAATGGCTAACAGACTGGTGAGACTAAACTAGAGCCCAAGTGAATATTAATCTGCTTCAGGAAAGATCATGGTCGCTGATCAGCCACGGGGCTGAGGAAAAAGAAGTCATAGAGGCAAATGACAACCATGCTGATGTGGGGGATTACAGTAGCTGTCCTCCAATCATTTATACCGCCCAAGACCAGGTATAGAAGTATCACTGAGAAGCTGTGGCTGCCCACCCAACAATGACATGTTCCCCCATACCCCCTGCAGTTGGTTGCAGCCATGTGACTGAGTTTTAGCCAATGCAATGGGAACACAGGTGACCTGCACCACTTCCATGTAAGGCTAGCACCCTGTGGCACTCTATGCTCGTCCCCACAGGCCACTGAATGGGGGAATGGCACAACCACAGGACTAAAGAGCACTGGTGCCTGAATCACAATGTGGAGGAAGGCTGCCTACCAACCTGTTAGATGACTGAGAAATATACCGATGTTGTTATGTCATTAAAACATGGGGCATATTTGTCACAGCAACTGTTAATCTAACTATCCTTCAGGCAAGGCCCAAAGGAAAAGCAGGCCTTCCCAGTCGCAACAGCACAGCCATTCCTGCACCAAAGATGGAAGCATTAGGCTTCGTTTTGTAATTGGACCACCTGATGATCTGAGACAGTTCTGAGCCCACATAACTTAATTTGTCCACGTTGACGAACTATAGGGACACCAAGCATGTGGACACATCTTTACAGTCATCTTTCTATGTCCAGTTAATAGGAGTTTATCTTTCATGGGTTTGAAGGAGACTCACAGGGAAGATGTACAGAGTAAAAAGAAGAGAGGACCAAGGTAAAACTGGGAAAACTATTACATAAGGAATGAAGAAAACAAAATGGAGCTCAGCAATTTTCCTTTGAACTTTCAACTGGTTACCATGTGATACTTTACAAACTTGTGTATTTATATTGTCTCACATCTCGCTCTCACTATAATAAAAGGTCCATGAGGGCAGGAAAATGGGTCTAGTCCGATCACTGCTGTATCCCCAGCACCTGGAGAAGTGCCTATGCCCAATACATGCTTTTTTCGGTGACGGAACAAATAATTGGACAAATGGTCAATTCCAATCCAGAGACAGAAAGGCTAATCTGAGCTCTCCTATGATGACTAGAGCTGAATTTTATATGCATTTATCAAACAAGTCACCTAACTGTAAAAGCTGGGCCCTTTCCCTTATCTAGGAAATTAGAGGGAAAACATCTTTTTCTTTTTCTTTTGAAATAGTAATAGATTCACAGGAAGTTGCAAAAAATAACTTCTGTTTTTGCCTATAGAGAAGTTAGTTCAAATTAAATCCTAACAGAGCAATTTAACCATATCAGTTTCTTCATGGAAATATACCCATAAAGATGTCAAACTTGCTCAGGGATCAATTTCAACAGTTTAGAAGGTTGATTGCAAAGTGTAGGAATCTGAATCTAATGAGAAACACAGAGTTGCTGCTTATTAAAATAAACTAAATTTTAAAAGCAATCACCACAGACATAGGAGAATGTCAGAGAACATGTATTTATTACTTTGCTAAGTGCCAGGCACTGTAAGTACCCAATACACATGACCTATTTTCATCTTTACAACAACCCTGTGAAGTAGGTCCCATTATTTCCAATTT
Source organism: Canis lupus familiaris (assembly GCF_011100685.1). Classification (NCBI taxonomy): domain Eukaryota; kingdom Metazoa; phylum Chordata; class Mammalia; order Carnivora; family Canidae; genus Canis; species Canis lupus. Next base: position 13,276,073 of record NC_049260.1, on the reverse strand, counting down.
GCAGAACAGGAAACTGAGGATTAAGGAAGGGAAGTGACTTACCAAGATCACATGCCTACTAAAATGGTAGAGCCAGAACATGAGCTAATAAGTCCAGAGTATGTACTCTTTTTCAGTCAGCAAGCCCTATGGCTCTCCCTCCCTCTCTTATCCATCCATCCTATAACAATATACCATTTCCTTTTAAGAAACATTCTCACTACTCTGAAAACTATGCAATACCGATAAAAGAAATTCAAGATGACACAAAGAAATGGAAAAACATTCCATGCTCATGGACTTGAAGAATAAATACTGTTAAAATGTCTATACTACCCAAAGCAATCTACAAACTCAATGCAATCCCTATCAAAATACCAACAGCATTTTTCACAGAGCTAGAACAATCTTAAAATTTATATGGAACCACAAAAGACCTCAAATAGCCAAAGCAATCTTGAAAAAGACAACCAAAACTGCAGGCATCACAATTCCAGACTTCAAATTATATTATAAACCAGTAATAATTAAAACAGTATGATACTGGCATAAAAACAGATTCATAGGGATCCCTGGGTGGCGCAGCGGTTTGGCGCCTGCCTTTGGCCCAGGGCGCGATCCTGGAGACCCGGGATCGAATCCCACGTCGGGCTCCGGTGCATGGAGCCTGCTTCTCCCTCTGCCTGTGTCTCTGCCTCTCTGTGTGTGTGTGTGTGTGTGTGTGTGACTATCATAAATAAATAAAAAAAATTAAAAAAAACAGATTCATAGAACAATGGAATAGAATAGAAAATCCAGAAATAAACCCACAATTAGATGGTCAATTAATCTTTGACAAAGGAGGAATGAATATGCAATGGGAAAAAGACAGTCTCTTCAACTGGTGTTGGGAAAACTGGACAGCTACATGCAAAAGAATGAAACTTGACCATTTTCTTTCACCATACACAAAAATAGACTCAAAATCGATTAAAGACCTAAATGAGACCTGAAACCACAAAAATCCTATAAGAAAGCACAGGCAGTAATTCCTCTGGTGTTGGCCCTAGCAACATTTTTCAAGGTATGTCTCCTGAGGCAAGGGAAACAAAAACAAAAATAAACTATAGGGACTACATCAAAATAAAAAGCTTCTGCACAACAAAGTTAATAATCAGCAAAACTAAATGGCAAACTATAGAATAAGAGAAGATATCTGCAAGTGATATATCCAATAAAGAGTTCGTATCCTGGGATACCTGGGTGGCTCAGCAGTTAAGCATCTGCCTTTGGCTCAGGGCATGATCTTGGAGTCCCCAGATGGAGTCCCACATCAGGCTCCCTGCATGGAGCCTGCTTCTCCCTCTGCCTGTGTCTCTGCCTCTCTCTCTCTGATGAATAAATAAATAAAATCTTTAAAGAAAAAGAGTTGGTATCCAAAATATATTTTTAAAAAAACTTATACAACTCTAAACTCAAAAAACAAATAACCCAATTAAAAAATGGGCAGAAGACATGAACAGACATTTCTCCAAAGAAGACATCCAGATGGCCAACAGACACATGAAATGATCCTCAACATCACTCATCATCAGGGAAATGCCAAATCATCTCTCAGAATGGCTAAAATCAAGAAGGCAAGAAACCACAAGTGTTGGCAAGGATGTGGAGAAAAAGGAACCCTCACACACTATTGGTGGGAATGCTAACTGGTGTAGCCACTGTGGAATACAGTATGGAGGTTCCTCAAAAAATTAAAAATAGAACTATTCTAGGACCCAGCAATCGCACTGCTGGGTATTTACCTAAAAAAATATAAAAACACCAATTCAAAGGGATTGGTTTACTGGAGCATTATTTACAATAGCCAAATTGTGGAAGCAACCCCAAGTGCCCACAGATAGATGAATGGATAAAGATGGGGGTGTGAGCGAGTATGTGTGTATGTATACACACACATGCACACACACAAACACACACAATTATTCAGCCACAAAAAGGAATGAAATTCTGCCATGGGCAACAAGATGGATAGAGGCAGAGTATAATGATGAGTGAAATAAGTCAGTCAGAGAAAGACAAATATCATATGATCTCACTCATATGTGGAATTTAAGAAACAAAACAAGCAAAGGGGAAGAAAAGAGAGAGGGAGACACAAACGAAGACACAGACTCTTAACTCTAGAGAACAAAATGATTGTTACCAGGGGGGAGTTGGAAGGTAAGTGAAATAGATGATGGGGATTAAAGAGTAGACTCACCACGATGAAAAAAATTAAATTAAAATTTAAAAAAGGAGGGCAGCCCGGGTGGCTCCGCAGTTTAGCGTCCCCTTCAGCCCAGGGCGTGATCCTGGAGACCCGGGATCGAGTCCCACATCAGGCTCCCTGCGTGGGGCCTGCTTCTCCCTCTGCCTGTGTCTCTGCCTCTCTCTCTGTGTCTCTCTCATTAATAAATAAATAAAATCTTTTAAAAAATTAAAAAAAGGAACACCCTCACTGCAATGCCAAAATCAATGCACCAATTTTGCAGACTGCAGATATTCATATGGGATATGAATAGCCTATACTTACTTCTACATCCCTCCCATTATCTAGTTTAGTTGCAGATTTGGGCCACTAAGCTACTAAATTATAGACAGAGAACCATCTTATTTCTCACATGCCTATGAGCATCTGGCATGTTTTCACATCAGGAAAGAATCCTGTAGACAGCCATACAGGTATTCAATCATTTCACTGTTATTTTGGTATGTGGCACTAGCACTATTTTGTTTCACGTAAGAAATGCTTATGAATAATCACTATCTCCAATTCTCCCATCAGGAGTCAAGATCTGCTGCTCCAGAAGGGCATTTTTCCTTGGAATTTTGCTCTTTGCTTGGAAAAGGCCAGGAGAAAGTGAGAAGTCAGCAGTAAGAGGAGATTTTGATGAGGCTACAGACTTCCAATACCACTGCACTAACATGCCCACCCCAATCCTTGCCAGTTAGGTCAAGGGGACCAGTCTCCTCTACCAGGCCCTCAGTCAAGGCAGCCTGAGATCAGATGAGAAACAGATGTGCCAAGATCTGGGGCTGAATTCAAGGAATGCTTTAGATAACGAGGCTACAGATTAGAAATGCAAAAAGAGTGTAGATTATGGAGGGAGACAGACCTGGGCTCAAATCTGGGATGGTCACTTGGGCCACTTCATTTCTGAACCATCAGCTCTCCACCTAAAAGGCAGTGCCATGGCCCACAGGGCTCTGCCTACCTCTCCAGCTTCTTCTCCCTCCTTCTCCAGGCTCTGGTAACACTGGCCTTCTTTCAGGTCTTAGACTATGTCTCCTATTGTGTGCTGTATACGTGGTGTACTGGATCACTCAATACCCACTCCATCTCCTCTTAGCATAATTGCACTGCAAATGCTGGCTATGTAAAAGTACATTATCCAAATACCTTTGCTGCTAGAGTGCCAGAAGGAACTTAGGTTCTCACTAAAGACACCCATGGAAGGCTGATTCAAAACAAGTCACATGGTAAAAGAGGCAGGGAACAAAGCATTTGCTTGGCGGGCCTGGGTCATACATAGTGTAGAGCTGCAGCTCAGAGCTATGGCAGCAGTTTCCCAGCTCTGTAGCTTCCTGACTGTGGCAAAGGCAAAGCTCCCTCAGCCATCCAGCCATTCAGTCCTACTGTGTGGTTTGGGGAATTGTTCCTTCAAACTCAGAAGTCAGTCAGAATCTTCTGCCCTTCCAAAGATCTATCTAGTAGAGCTTCCACCCTCTTATTAGAAATCCCTATTTGGGCAGCCCCAGTGGTGCAGCGGTTTAGTGCTGCCTACAGCCTGGGGTGTGATCCTGGAGACCTGGGATCGAGTCCCATGTCAGGCTTCCTGCATGGAGCCTGCTTCTCCCTCTGTCTGTGTCTCTGCCTCTCTCTCTCTCTCTCTCTCTCTTCCTGTGTCTCTATGAGTAAATAAACAAAATCTTTAAAAAAAAGAAATCCCTATTTGCTTAAGCTAGCCAGAGTACATTCTGTTGTTCACAATAAAACCCTGACCAGTACACACCCTTAGTCTAGACTCTTCCCACTCAGCCAGCCACCCCTCTCCTCACCTCCCAGGGAGAATACCAATGGACCCAGGAGCTAAAATGGTGCTGTTGTAAAGGAGTCTTCCATATTTATACCTAAGTATATACCAACTAACTGAGACCAAGAGGTCTTGGGGAATATGCTAGAAACAACCACCACTCTTTTCCAGCTTTAAATAGTACTATCTGGGACCAGTTGTTCAATTGGGTATTTACATCTGAGAGAGTAAACCAGAGGTGCTCCTATCTACCAAACCAATGTGGGCCCTAGCTACTACCAAGAAAGTTCTGGATACCATAAGGCCCACACCTGTGGGGAAAGCAATGCTGACCCCACAAAGAAAATGTGCTCATTTGCTTTCATCAGTAGTCTAACCGACCTGTTAAGCACTATATGGAAGCTAGAATTCTCATGTGTACCAGATCCTCCATTTTTACCCTCCCTCCACCCTACTATCTCCAACCATGGATTCTGTAAAGCCTTAAGGCAGCACCCCCATTGAATCCTAGTATTTACTGAATTTTTTTCCCATAAAAACCCTTCTGTTTCAATGCCAGGTACCCTGTTCTTATATCCTAGAATCACCTCTCTTTCAATGATCTAGTATCTTTTTACTATTCTCATCTTGTAACACAAAACAGTTTTCATGTAGAAGTGCTTCCTAACAAAGAAACTAAGCAACTACCATCACTTTAATTGTTAAGAAGCAAGGGCAGATAGAGTAGATGGTAAGCACTTGAAGAATATAACAAAAGACGGCTAAAAAAAAAAAAGTAAATTTCAGTATCAATTGAAATAAAGTGTTTCAAAAATAAGGGAAAGAGAATTAGAAGTAGGTGAAGGAAATAAGTAGGAAGGAGACTTGACACAATGAAAAACAGGACCTCTTTGTGGTAATAGTGACTAATTGGAAATCTGTTGAGTCCTAGGTAGTAGACTAAATGAAGTAGAACACATCAACCTTTTTACTCCTCAAGGAGATGGTAAAACTCCAGCTAAGGTTTGAAATCAAATATGGAAGGAATCTGGTAAAACAAGATGTCCAGAACAAGGCACATACATTCCTATAAAATTTATCAAACCTGTTCTTCCTGTTACACACAAAGACAAACACACATATATGCCTTCCCGCCCTCTTCCTGCTCCTCCTCCCCCTCCCTCTCCCTCACCCACTTCTATTTCAGTCAGAGGAAGGGAATTTAGCAATGCTAAGAGGTCAACACACACAGGATGTATTAACATTCACCATCCCTAACAAGAGAAGATTTTCCTAGCCCCAATCTCTACCCATAAACTAAGTAATTCAACTTTCTGCCCTAAAGGTATAAATAAGAAATTCCTGTTGCCAGAGGGCCTTAGGGTGCTCCAGAACCAGGAAAGGCTAGGTTCCTAACCTCCTACAAGGGCCTTGGGTGCCCAGGACATCCTCTCAACCACACAAGGAGCAATTTTCCATATACACTGCAACCTCTCACTCATCCAAAGGAAGAGAGACACCAGCTTCTGGTTTCAGACTGGCAGGAATGACAAACCAGTAAGAAAACACTGATAACTCAAAAAAGGGGCATAGGATATGAAGTGATTTACTGAAAAGGAAACACAAATGTCTCATAAATGTAATATATTCCACTTCACTAATAAAGAGAAATGTTAATTAAAACTACACCTAGATTTTTTTTAAAAAACTACACTGAGATACCATTTTTCACCTATCAGATTTGGCAAAGATGTGTAAGGTTTTTAGGACATTGTGTTAGCACAAGTATGGGAAAACAAACACTTTCATATAGTGTTGGTAAATGTGTGAATTGATAGTTTCCAATTTGAAAATCTCGATCAAAAATAAAAGTGTGTAGGCATTTCACCCAATTGTTCCATTTTTAAGAACTGGTGTGTGCTTGCTTGTGCGCGCACTCTCTATAGATAGATACATACATAGATCTATATATGCATATATACATATGCAAACAATGCTCTGATTGCGAGTTCCATATGCTGATCAGAAGGAGCTGATCCATAAATGATTTATAGAAGATATACACAATAAAATACCATTATCTCAAAAAAAAAAAAACAAAAGATGAGAACCGTTATAGAATATTAAAGTTTACTGCTAAGTAAAATATGCAAGTATATAACAGATGTGTATAGTATGCTATCATATATATAAAAAGGTAGAACTCTATGTTTTACACCTATTACGTGTAGTTACATATAAGAATGCCTCCGTTAACTTGTATATGCGTAAAATAGTCCTAAAGCAATACAAAAGAAATGTGTCCTATTATCTGCCTCTTGGGTAGGGAACTGGATGACCAGTGAAGGGGATGGGAGGGATACTTTTCATTCTTCACCCTTTTGTATTTTTTAATTTTTAATGATTTTTTTAAGTTTTGAATTGCCTTAAGAACAAGGGTATTTGAAAGCTCACAACCCATAATCCAAAAAAACAAAAACAAAAAACACCAGTATGGTGTTTAATGTAGAATCTGAAACTAGCAAACAGTACCTTAGCCTGCTTTCACTGTGACCAAGTAAAGAGGGCAAGCATCAGTAGGTGGTTGCTTAGCTCTAGTCCCTCATAACATCTGCGTGGGTTTCTTCAGTGGCTCATGAGCCCACTAGTTTGACTACAAGATGCGAAGTACAAAAAAAAAAAGGGCAAGAACTAAACGTGGTGTTATGCGGAAGTGTGCCCAGGGACACTTCGCAGGGGGGCAATATCACAGCTCTCAGATAGGGAGAGGGGAGAGATTCCAAAATAAGGAAGGAAAAAAAATATGCCTGTGGTTTCACTAAACACAACACAACAAAAACAATGCCCACCCAGGCCAAATGACCATGAAAGAGCCCCCCACCCCCCATGGGCCCGACCTGCCACACAGGCCATTCCTCTGGGCTGAGGACCAGGTAAGAGAAGCAGAGTGTATCAGACAGTACTGAAGAGGCCCCTTGTTGACCTGCTTCTTTCTTCTCCACACTCAAAGAGCAACTTGCTCATGACTTGCCTCTAAGCCACCTCATTCAATCCCATCCCAATCTTCCAGCCACAGCCTCTACACCCTGCTCTCCTCACCCCACATCATGCTAGTCCCATCCATCTATAAAATGCCTTTCACCATAAAAGCCTTCCCAGTGCAGCAATAGCCTCCCAGAAAATCTAATTCTTCCTGTTCTCATCAAAATGACTACAATGAACAATTTATAGTAGATAGCCATTCTCTTCGGACTTATGCCACCAGCATTCCAACAGAACCTCAGGGTATTCTTTCTTTCACCATCCTTTACATACTTCTTTTCTATTTAGAACCATTCCAAATGGAGGCAAGGAACAGAGAGAATGTGCTTCCGGCCATAAGTACATACAGTTAAGTTCAAGGTGGTATGGGGGGCATGATAAGAAATTGAAGGAGACAACTAATTTAAATAAATTTTTTCAAGTCACAGACTTTTAGATTAATACGGTGGCTGCTACCAATGTCTAACAATGTCTGCCTATTCATTACAAAACTTCCATCACAAATATAGCCAAAACCCCCAAGTAAAATGGCAGAGTGATGAAGTTCCCTAAATTCTGTTTATTAGTTTTTTGTCTTTGAAGTAATAAAGGCGGGATCCCTGGGTGGCGCAGCGGTTTGGCGCCTGCCTTTGGCCCAGGGCGCAATCCTGGAGACCCGGGATCGAATCCCGCATCGGGCTCCCGGTGCATGGAGCCTGCTTCTCCCTCTGCCTGTGTCTCTGCCTCTCTCTCTCTCTCTGTGACTATCATAAATAAATTAATTAATTAATTAAAAAAAAATTTGAAGTAATAAAGGCAAGTGAGTATTGAAAATTTACCCTAGAAGACTATTACAAGTTCACTCTTCCAGCAAAAGAAGAAAATATCATAGCATGTTTATTTAAGGTGCAAAAAGTGAGTATGTTTTGATTTAAAATAAAAGATAAATTTTTTCTAGGGGGATCTGCCTGGAAGGATATTTCATTTGCCAAACCTAACTCTGTAAAGTCAGGTAAAAATATATTACATGTATTTTTTATATATGTGTATATACATATACATGTATATGTATATACAAATATACATATATATGAATACCTATATTTGTTTATATGTGCATAAAATACTCCTGGAATGGTACAAAAGAAACAGACAATACCAGTTGCCTCTGGAATGTGCAACCAATAAAGACTGAATGCCCAACCTCTAGCTTAGCTTACAGATAAATGAGATGAGTAATGAACCATTTTGAAGAATGAAAAAGCGGAAACTTCACATATACAAGAAATATTAGAAAATTCTCAAACTTAATGTTATCAATGGGAAAAGAGCATACATTAATTGAAACAAAGGAGAAAACAAAGAAGACAAAAGCCAGGATGGAGAGTAAGGTTCCACATAGAGAACACTATCAGGAAACAACAGTAGTTCTGTGTGGCTGGAGTATGGAGGGAGAGAAGTGAGCTACTGTGGCTAAAAGGGTATTAAGCAGGGGCGAACACCAGGGCCCTGAGAGCCATGTTCAGGAATATGGGTGATATGAAGAGAGGAGTAGGCAGAAAGTGACAGGTCTCAATCAAGGGAGTACGGTGATTAGATATGTATTTTTAAGATTTGAAGAGGCCAAAAAGGGAAGCAAAGAAATAGAGAGGCTAATACAATAGATTCAGTGACAGAGGAAGATGGCCTGAATCAAAGAAATGCAGAGTAATGGACAGGTAAGAAAGGCACTGAGAAAGTGAAATGGCCAGGACCTGGTAACTAAGTGGGTAGAAGAACCAAGACATGAGTCAAATACAGAGACCAGCATTCTGGTCTATGCTGATAGATGGACAGAGCCAGGAATGGAAGGGTGAAAGCTGACTTTGTGGGAAAGACATGTTAGTTTAAACTTACAGTGGGACATCTGAGTGAGGATATCTGCTGGATGTGGTCATAAGCATCCGTATAGCTAAAGAAGAGAGTGAGAAGGACCCAGGCATCACCAACATGTGAGGCGCTGGTGGAAGGAGGAGAATGGAAAAAGAAGATTAGGAAGAGGTAGTCATAGAAGCAGTAAGAAAACTAGGAGAGGATGGCATCATGGATGCCAAACAATGAGAGCATGTCAAGAAGGTGGTCAGTGTCAAAGCTGCTATGGGGTCAATGAAACAAGGACTTAATCCAAGGTAGGTTCCAGCAACCACGGCAAAGCAGAGGCAGTGGAGTATAGTGGGAGCAAAAGGGACAAATCTAAATCCCACACCAGCAAATTACAAATATAGATGGTATAATTTGTGAAAAGTAAACCACAAAATGACCTATAAACGCATGATAAACAGAAGAATCGGGAAAGAAGACTTAGTATTTCTTTACAAATCACTGCCAACCATTCACCAATATAGGATATGCTCACTATCTGAAATTTTAAGAGAAAAAACATCGAACCTTGAACAACAACAACAAAAAAGCAAGAAGGAAGGAAGGCAGGCAGGCAGGCCAACCTAAAATATTAGGCAAAAAAAAATTATTCATTCCAATATTTGGGTGCTTAATTTGGCACAAGCATCTCTCTCTAAAATGGCAAGCTCGGGCAGCCCGGGTGGCTCAGCGGTTTAGCGCCTGCCTTCAGCCCGTGGCATGATCCTGGAGTCCCGGGATCGAGTCGGGCTCCCTGCATGGAGCCTGCTTCTCCTTCTGCCTGTGTCTCTGTCTCTCTCTCTCTCTCTCTTCTCTGTGTCTATCATGAATATATAAATAAAATCTTTTTTTAAATTTTTAAAAATAAAATAAAATAAATAAAATAAAATAAAATAAATAGAATAGAATAAAATAAAATAAAATAAAATAAAATAAAATAAAATAAAATAAAATAAAATAAAATGGCAAGCTCATGAGCTACAACAGCATTGGCCCAGGGTCCCGAATAACCTCCCCAAGTACCCAAAGGCCACCCTTCTTCTAATCATGAGGAAGGACTAGAATACAAAGCCACAGAGGAAGCTAGAAGAGAGGGATCCCTGGGTGGCGCAGCAGTTTGGCGCCTGCCTTTGGCCCAGGGCGCGATCCTGGAGACCCGGGATCGAATCCCACATCAGGCTCCCGGTGCATGGAGCCTGCTTCTGTCTCTGCCCCTCTCTCTCTCTCTCTCTCTCTCTCTCTCTCTCTCTCTCTCTGACTATCATAAATAAATAAAAATTAAAAAATAAATAAATAAACAAAATAAATTTAAAAATAAATTTGTAAAAAAAAAAAAGGAAGCTAGAAGAGAGCAAGGTTGCCAAAAGCACATTAAGGTGGCCATTTGAAGGGAATGAGTTATCCCAGCCTAGTGTACCACCAGGCCCAATCCATATTAATCCCCTATCACCAAAAATCTTCTCTTTAGATCCCCTCATCTACATGACTAATTCAGGTTGGCATTTTCCTTTCTGGGAACTGGAGTTCAGCCAAACCAAGTTGATAGGCATAAGAAAGAAACCTAAAAACAAAAGCAAGAAAAACACATCAGCCATGAAAACCACAAACTGCTGCCCCTGAGGAAGGCCCCTTGTTCTCATCTTAGAAAGCAAGGCTCCAAATCGGATGAGGAGGGGACAGGGCTTCCATTGATGCCAAACAAACATTAAGGGAGTCAGACTATTTCAGATTATTACAATGGACTATTAAATCCATTCCAAGTCATTCATGTTACAAAAAAGAGAAGAAACTTGTCCAAGGTCACATAATTTGGCCAGACCTGGACAAGAACCCATTTGGTTTCTTCTGCATTATACCATAACTCCTTGTAATGGCCAACCACTGGCAAATACTGATGTCCAGCCCTGGCTCACCCCAAAGCTCCAGAGCCCTATTTCCTACCATCTCTTTGACACCTCCTCTTGGCTACCCCAAATGCTCAAATTTCAACATCCAACACTGAACTCATGATCTTTCCCTAATACTCTCAATGCCAGTTTTTCATCCAGGGCTTCTTAGCTTACCAGATGATATCACCATCTATCTGGTTCCTGAGCCAGACTAAAAAAACATGTCCTATGTTTGAACTCCAGCCCTATCACTTCCTACCTGTGACTTTAGGCATATTAAATAAGGTCTCTAAACCTCAGGTTTTGTCATCGAATAAATGGGATAACATAGCAGACACCCTGGACTCCAAGATGGCTTCATTCGTACCAGTGAAGGAAAAGCAGCTAGGTGGCAAACTAGGAGAGCCAGGAGAGCTGCCAAGCTGGATACTGATATGAGATTTCACCCCTAAAGGCATTGCTGGAGCATTTCAAAGATGTTACTACCAGTATTACAAACAAGTAAGTCAATGGGAAGAAAAGGGGACATCACTGGGATTTCTATGGTGCTGGCAGCTTATGTGCTTCTCAACTACTGTCATTGTTACAAGGACCACTGAAGAGGGCCCAGTGTGCAGGCACATTCTACATTCTTGACCATGACCTTCACCTGGCACCCTTGAATCCTTTCATATCCTATTTGAGAATTCACATCCAATAAAAGATGCTGGTACATGGGAGAAAATGAGGTAACAGGAACTACCTCCTCAGACAGCTGTGAGCACTAAAGGAGACAACATGTATAAAATGTTAGGCACCAAAAAACAAACTATTTTCTAGTCTTTTACGCACTTTTAGAGATAGGTCCCTCTATCTTCTTGCCTACTCCCCCCATTCCCATCCCCTGACCTGGCTAACATTTATGAATCCTTCTCATTTCAACTCAAATTTGCCTCCCCACTAAAAGCCTTCCTTGATGGCCCCTACCTGCTAAGGGTTGATCATAACTGTACCCCTACACACTGTTTTCATCCTCAAAGCACAGTGTAATTTCCATTCACAGCAGTGTAATGACATATTTACTTTGCAATGGTTTGATTATTGGCCACCTCGTTCAATTGCCTATAAGCTCTAGGAGGGCAGGGACTGGGAATGTTAAATCTTGTTTTGTGTATCCTCAACACAGTACCCAGAACTTAATAGGTGTTTAGTAAACATCAGTTGAATAAAGTACCCATGAAGCATATCTATCAGCAGGAAACATGGACCCAGAGATTAGAAGTCACAAGACACCAATCCATGTAAAAACCCATGGCATCCCATCTAGGGGACTAGGCAGAAAGGGTCTGGTGAGCCCTTTCTGACCACTGCAAAGTTCATGATTTACTGCCTGTTTGACCACCAATCTAACAATTCAGGATTAGGTCTCTACAGCACTAGGATACAATCTGCACAGACATGCACAGCCACATCCTGGAGAATTTTGTGGATGAATCCCAGTCCTTCCAATTCCTCTCCTAATGTAACCATCATTCCACAGTAAGTGTGATTCTTGTGTTTAAAGACACATATTTTTATACCACAGGACCTCTAAACATAGCCAACTACTACATCTGGGGCTCAACTAAAGAAACAGCTCTTTGTTCCAACTTAGGGGTGAAAGTGAGCTCTACTGGACCTAGGAGAGAATGGCATCTTGGCTCTCCAATATGGTTCCAGTAAGGGATCTTCCAGAATATTTTTTTACTACACCCAGTGCTTGTTTATGTAGCAAGTCCAAAACCTAGCCTCCCTATAATATGGAACTCTAATGAATAGCAAAATATTTTAAAGTGCAGATTTTGACACTAGGCAGACCCAGCTTCAAATTCAGGTTCTGCCACTTACCAGTTATGAATAAAACTTTAGACCCATTACCTGACCTCTCTCGGCCACAGTTAAGTCATCTACACTAATGGATAGAACAGTACCTAGATCTTACAGTTGTAGGAAGCATTAAATATAAATATACAGGATATGGCTAAGTTATTATCCTTAAGAAAGTTCTTTGTACACAGATAAAATTCTGTCTATAACACAGTTCTGGGCCTAACAGATTGCCCCATTCACAGAGCATATTCAGTTAAGTACCACAATCATCCTTAGCCTTTGTCTATTCTGTTTGAGACTTAGCACCTCAATTCCTTATGGGAATATCTGACACCACCCTTCTATTCTGAGTAGAACTGCCTGTGAATAAGTGATCCTTCTTCCTAAGTTGGATAACGAAATGTCATACAAACCACCCAACTTCCTCTTGTCTTTAGGGTCAGTGAACCCAGTTTTTTCATAATTCCTCTCAGGCAGACACACACACACCAGCATGCACACACCCTTTTTTGAGAATATGTCTTCCCCAGCACAGGACTCAGAGATACTGCATAAGATAACAGTTGTAGACACGAAAATGATAAGCATTCTTTATCCAAAAGAAAACATTGGATAAAGGAAAGATAAAATTTTCTAAGCCACGAAAAACGGAGACATCACTTGTGATTCTGTCATAATATTCCTTTTATATCTACTATATGTAAGAAATAGTAGTCACTGCCATATGTAAAATAACTGTTCTCCAAACTGCACGCACTAGGCACTGAAAGAGAATATGGAAGAACTACCTCTGCCTTCCAAAAGCTTGCAGTGTAACTGGAGGCACAAAACAAAGGACAACAGCTAAATTTGCACTGAATGAATTAATAATAATAATAATAATAATAATAATAATAATAATAATAATAAAGAATAAGGCAGAAATAAGATAGGCTATTTGGGAAAAAAAAATAAAGCACTCCTGAAAGAGATGCCTAATGATGTAGGTAGAAGGGCATTATAGACATACAAAAGACCAAGAACCAGCTTGGATTAGTCTAGAGACACTGAGAAAAGGGTAGAAACACACATTACAAAAAAAGATTTAGGAGAACAAGGAAGCCTGGCTGGCTCAGTCAGTAGTCTTATGAGACTCTTGATCTTCGGGTCATGAGTTCAAGCTCCACACTGAGGGTAGAATTCACTCTTAAAAAGATTTAGAAAAATATATAAGCAACAGAATAAGAAGTGCAATATTTGCATAAGGGGGCAGTTTTATATCTTCCTTGAAAAAAACATAGAGGATCCATCAAAAAGTCACGTCCCCGAAGTCTCCCACATATGTGGCATAAAACATCACTTACCCGAATAAGGGAAGCCTTATGCCGAGGGGGCTTGGCTCCTGGGGCCCCTGACGAGGGTCCTTCAGGCTGGACAAGGGGCTGTCTAGCTTCATAAGGAGCTGAAAAAGCAGGAGGAAAAGTCAGCATAGTATAAAAAGCTACTACTCAAAAATGATTATTTCACACTCAAACTGAGACTGTTCTTCAGGGAAGAATTAGCAAAGGAGTCAGAGTTTATCTCCATTGGGCCACGTTGAACAAACAAACCTTGATGCCCCTGGGTACAATTTAGGGAAGCAATCTAAAGACATTCAACTGATTCATGAAAAGACAGGAAAATATTTACATCAAGTTGAGATTAGGAATAAATTAGAAAAGTGGAAAAGTAGGAACCTAAATTGGAACAGAAAGCAATAACAACAGTCAGAAAAGTGCCATGTTATAAATGCTCAAATTCTAAATATCAGGTAACTTCTATATGTACCTGCTGGTTTAAAAGTCTTGCATTCATCATCCACCTTCTCAAGAAGCAAGAAAATAAATATGCATTTTCAACACTAAGAATCAACGTTATTATTAATTTTTCAAAAATAAATGGCACAGTCTTCTTTCCCTTATTGGAAAGAATGTAAAACCAAGTAGAGAAAAATACAAAAAGGAATAAATGTATTTTATGTTTATTATTTTATCTTTCAATAACCAAATGAAAAATACTTTTGCTGACTTTGAGAAAAGTTCTTACGCCACAAAAACAAATGCATTTTTTTAGTCCCTTTTATTTCCAGAACACTTCATAATGATCTTGCCAATATGGTAGGAAAATAGTTAAATATAATCAAGTAGTATTCAGCTCTAACACAAAGGAGAAATTATCACCCAAGATGAAACCATTTTTTTTTATTTTGTTTATTTATTAGAGACAGAGAGAGAGAGAGTGAGAGAGGCAGAGACACAGGCTCCATCCAGGGAGCCCTATGTGGGACTCAATCCCACGTCTCCAGGATCACCCTGGGCTGAAGGCGACGCTAAACCACTAAGCCACCAGGGCTGCCCGATAAAACCATTTTTGATGAACATTCCCAGTTAACAATTCAAGATTTTGGAAGTATATCAAGAAGTAAAAAGCTGGGGCACCTGGGGGGCTCAGTCGGTGAAGTGTCTGACTCCAGCTCGGGTCATGCTCCCAGGGTCCAGGTATCCCCCTGCTCAGGGGGAGTCTGCTTGTCCCTCTCCCTCTCTCTGCTGCCCCTCTCCCTGGCTTATGCTCTCCATCTCTCTCTCAAATAAATAAATAAAATATTTTTTTTTAAAAAGTAAAATGCTTTCTTCCTAAAGCTTCCTTATAAGTAAAATTAGGTAGAGAGAGCAGAGCAGAGCAGCTTGTTATGGCATTACCCTTAGCATACTTTGATCAGTTGAAAATAAAGGAGGTGTAAAAATACCATATCAAGAACAGCAAACCACTCTTGGGCTCGCATCTGCTTTTTGTATTTCCTCCAAGGGACTGGAATACAACATTATAACACATTTAAAATACATTAGAACATCAAAAATCATCACCTGGAAAAGCATTAAGTAGATTTTCAGACCCTGCTAAGAATAAATAAAAATATATAAACTGCAAAAGACACCAACCCAAGAACATATAATCCAAATCTTAGGTAGGTTTCAGCTGGTAGGCAGGTGTTCCTTTGAAGAAGGATTTTTTAATTAAATTATTTTTTTAATTTTTATTTAAATTCAATTAATTAACATATAGTGTATTATTAGTTTCAGAGGTAGAGTTCAGTCAAAGAAGGATTTTTAAGATCATTCCATTTTGATAAAATACCCAATGCCAGAATTAAACTCTTAATTCCGGAAGTTTTGAACCATAGTAATCTGTATCATGGTTGGGATACTAGTGATCATGAGCTTTTCCTGGGTAGCTATCCCTATGTTTCTGGTTCCCTTCAGAGGGAAGGAGCATCTACTGCACAGGAGGAACACATATGCAAGGAAGCCACCTGGTTCATGGCTCCAGTCCCTTACTTACAAGGGTCTTCCCTTGGAAAAGATAGACATATTTTGTCTTCCCTTGGAAGAGATAGACATATCTCATCAGTAAGGCCTTGAACAAAGACTCAGTTTCATGGGTGATCATTTTTTAAAAGGCCTGGCCTCAATGGCCTGGCCTTTCTTCCTACTCCTGTGGGAAGCCTGGATTGGCCTCACCTGCCTATGACTGAGAAAGTGAGTGTATGAAGCCCATCTGGTCACAAATCTAAAACATGCACTCCGATCAGCTTTGTCAGTACCAGAGCTGATAATCAGACCATCATCAGTCTGACTCTTGTCTCATTCCTCAGTTGGATCTCAACTCAGAAGGTAAAAAGGTGCTACTTACTGCCTCTGCTCTCCTTTCTCCCGAATAAAACCTGGAACATTTAATTCAATGCAAAAGAAATAATTCTTAGGTCCCCTTATGAGAGGTTTGATGAGGAACTAGAAATATCATCTTTCTCCAAAGGGAAAAATAAAAGATGAACCCTAAAGATTTCATCACTCTGAGATTGTCAAGCTAGAACAGAACCACTAGTAACTGCACAATAAAGACTCTATGTCTGCAGTCAACCCAATGAATGATATTCAGAAGCTAACTTTCAAGAATACTTAAGAGCTTCAAAAATTAAACAGGTACCAGATTCTAAAAACACAAAAGAAAACACTAGGCAACATTTGAGCACCTACAATGTGCCAGGAACTGTGCTCGGCACAGAGGTTTATATAACATTCCTTATTTGATCCACAGGACAAACCTCTGAGGCAGATGTTATTCCATTTCACAGATAAAAGAAATTAAAACTCAGAGAAGTGACACACCCAGAGTCCCACAGGCCAGAAATGAAGGCTCACCAAGTCTACGTTTAGGCCCAGGACACTGACATCACAACCCATGCTCTTAAGAGAGTACATTCCTAGGATTGATATGTCAGAATAAGATGTGTAAGAAAAAACAGAACAGGTATCTTGATTTGGAGATAAGGCATTAGATATCAGAAGAAACAGATAAGATTTGAAAGCAGTTACCTCTGGAGATCAGAAATAGGTTGAGTGGGAAGGAGAACAGTTGTTTTCACTACAGGCATTTAAGTATTATTTAACTATACGGATTACTGTGATTTAAACATTTTTTTAAATATGGGTAGCAGTATCTGCCTCTGAGGGTTGTGCTAAGCAGCAAATAATGCACATGAAGATCTCTGCATGATGCCTGGCACACAAGTCTTAGCCACTGAATATTAGCTACATCCAGCAAGTTAGACTAGCAGGAGCGAGGAGAGAAGTTGAAGAGGGGCTCTGAAGCCAACTGGTCTGGAGATCCTCAGTCTGATTTAAAACATACTCACATGCATTCCCCACTAGCCAGGAATCATGGCAGAATTTTGGACAGGAAAATGACCCCAGAAAAATGTACTCCTACAAAACTATTCCAGCAGCGAGACTCCTTTCTGAAAAGGAATAAATTAAGAATAACTCTAGGGGTGCCTGAGTGGCTCAGTTGGTTAAGCAGCTGCCTTCAACTCAAGTCATGATCTCAGAGTCCTGAAATTGAGCCCCACATCAGGCTCCCTGCTCAGTGGGGAGTCTGCTTTGCCCTCTCCCTCTGCCCCTCCTCCCCCTTACTCATGCTTGCTTGTGCTCTGTCGCAAACTTAAAAAAAAAAAAAAGAGGGATGCCTGGGTGGCTCAGAGGTTGAGGTCAGCTCAGGTTGTGATCCCAGGGTCCGGAATCAAGTCCCACATCAGGCTCCCTGCTCAGTGGGGAGTCTGCTTTGCCCTCTCCCTCTGCCCCTCCTCCCCCTTACTCATGCTTGCTTGTGCTCTGTCGCAAATTAAAAAAAAAAAAAAAAGAGGGATGCCTGGGTGGCTCAGAGGTTGAGGTCAGCTCAGGTTGTGATCCCAGGGTCCGGAATCAAGTCCCACATCAGGCTCCTTGCATGGAGCCTGTTTCTCCCTCTGCCTATGTCTCTGCCTCTCTCTGCGTGTGTCTCTCATGAATAAATAAATAAAATCTTTTTAAAAGACAAAATAAAAGGGCAGCCCGGGTGGCTCAGTGGTTTGTGCCGCCTTCAGCCCAGGGCGTGATCCTGGAGACCCGGGATCGAGTCCCCCACATCAGGCTCCCTGCATGGAGCCTGCTTCTCCCTCTGCCTGTGTCTCTGCCTCTCTGTCTCTCATGAATAAATAAATAAAATCTTTTAAAAAAATACAGTTAAAAAAAACAAAATAAAAAATGAAAATAAAGAGTAACTCTAGAATGTTTACTACTAGAGTCACTAAGATTTAATAGGTTTTAGATAAGCTTTTCTGTAGATCAAAGAGAAGATGGAGTACAGAAACAGGAAAGAGAATCCTCAGTTTGTCAGATGGGTTGATGGCATGGTGAAGGCAATAGAGAGTTATGAAACAGATGGAAAAGAGCATGGAATCCTTAAGAAAAACTGAGTTCTGAAAATGTGGGGAGAGAGAGAATGAAGACATGTGGGATTCTCTTAATTCTTGACCTAAGGATAAATGACAGAAAGGGAAGCAGACAGGCAAAGAAAATCCTCTAGGGGAGAATCTATAGACATTATAAAAACAAGAGTGAACAAGCTTTGAAGTGAGTATTATAAATTAGAAGTAAAAAATCACAAGACTGAACCAAGTTGCAGATAGACAAACTCTCCCCTCCTTTGACTTACAGAAGACTGAATGGCACCTGTCAACATTTTACTTCTGAATGACCTTGTTTCCAGCTACAGGGACCTAACAGACTTCTAATCAATGGCTAGACCCAAACAAAAACTCAAATTCTTTGAGATACAGGCAACTGACTGTTCACTCAGACTCCTCTTTATGGGTATGCTAGGCAAAGAAGAACCCTCTGAAATAGTAGCTCATCAACTTCAAGGTTCATGATATTGAGAAAAACCAGGAAAGATAACTTAGAAAAGTACATTTCAAGAATAAAAGAGTGACCACTAGGAAATGTCTTCACATCTAATAGAATGACTACAATTAAAAGCACTGAAGAAAAGGGAACTACGGAGAGAACCAAATGCTGGCAAGGAACACGGAGCTCTCATACATTGCCAGTGGGAAAATACAGCCACTTGGTAAAACTCTGGCAGTTTCTTATACACCTTTCCCTAAGGTACAGCAATGCTACTCGTAGGTGCCAGGGAAACGACAATATATGTCACAAAAAGACTCACAAACAAATGTTCATTATAGCCTTACTCATAACAGCCAAATACTGGAAACAACCCAAATGTCCATCAACAGAATAGATCATGAAATCGTGGTACGTTCACACAATGAAACACTACTGAGTACTAAAGAGAAACAAACTACTGAAATCCAGAACACAGATGAATCTCAAGCACTAAGCCAAAGGAAAGATGGCAGACACATAAGAGTCCAGCCATTCAGGGCAGCCTGGGTGGCTCAGTGGTTTGGCACCTGCCTTCAGCCCAGGGTATGATCCTGGAGACCCAGGATTGAATCCCAGGTCTGGCTCCCTGCATGGAGCCTGCTTCTCCCTCTGCCTTTGTGTCTCTGCCTCTGTGTGTGTGTGTGTGTGTGTCTGCCTCTGTATGTGTGTGTGTGTGTGTCATGAATAAATGAATAAAATCTTTAAAAAAAAAAAAGAGTCCAGCCATTCAATAGGATTCCATGTATATGAAGTTCTGAAAGACAAAACTCATCTAAGGTGATAAAAAGTCAGGACAGTCCTCACTCTGGGAGCCAGGGAGGGACTGGAAAGGGGTATCTCTGTGGTGATTGAAATGTTCTATTCTTGATCAAAGTGGTGGCTACACGGATGTTAAAATTCAAACAGGATGGGACGCCTGGGTGGCTCAGTGGTTGAGCATCAGCCTTTGGCTCAGGGTGTGATCCTGGGTCCAGGGATCAAGTCCCATATCATGCTTCCTTGCATGGAGCCTGCTTCTCCCTCTGCATCTCTCATGAATAAATAAATAAAATTTTTTTTAAAAAATCAAACTGGAGATTTTTAAATGTGTGCATTTTATCATTTAGAAAACACAATAAAACACAATGAAGGCACAGACAACTCTGATACAGGCCACTAAAAGTCCAGAAAGATGGAGAGAAGCTGGTTGTCTCCCTGCCAATGGGGGAATGGAAGTCCAATGTGAATGGAATGAAGAAAGAACAGGGCAACAAGCAGAGCAAATGCAGACAAGTTTTTAAAGGAATAACAAACAAACAAAAAAAGTCAGGGTAGAACCTGGTAATAGGCTGATTTAGTAGAACAAAAAATGACTCACCCGTGAATTAAAAACCAAACCACAGGCACCATGCTGGGCATAAACCTCCAATGTCCAACCCCAGATAACATTAGGAATCAAAAAGAACTCCATTTCTAGAACTAGAGAAGTCAGGCACAAGAGACTTTAAGAGGAAAATGAAAATTCTCAACCCTACTGAGTTTCAGACCCTACCGGGACATTCAATTTTTAGGAGAGTCATTTTTGTTACCATCCTTTAATAACATCATCTTACATTTGCATAGGACTGAATTTCTAATCAGACTTTATACCCCTGTTCTCACTAATCCTCACAACACCCCTCCAGAATACCATTACCCCATTTTAAAAGAGGAAAGAAAATCATGGTTCAGAGCAGTTCAATGGCTTGCCCAAGGTCACACAGCGAGTCACATTAAACCCACGACTTCTGATTCCAATCAAAAGACTTTTCCATTATGCCACACCTGCTCCTCTCTCTACAAGATTACAGCCTCTCTCTAACCTAGCACACATTTTTATCTGTATTCCTTCCAGAACTCACCACTATTTTCAATGCAGCAAAAACCTGCAGAAACTGGGTCATTTTCAAACACAGCCCACAAAATACAAAAGGAGGATTATGGATAACCAATTCTAGAATACCTTTAATTGGTCCTATCTTAAACTATGAGCCTGAGCCCCAGGACAAGATGCTGCAGTGAATTTATGGGGCTTTAGGCACTGCAGGCTAGGCGGCCAACTTTGCAAGTCATCCTCAGAACCAACTAACATATTTTACCACTAACATGGCCAACACAGCATAAATGTGAGCAAGCAGGCAACCCCACAACTAGACACTTCACACACTTCTCAGCAAAATGTTTCCCCTACCATTTACTTCCCTTATTCGTATTCCCAAACACAAGAGCTAAATATTTTCATTTATGTGATCAGTCTTGAAAGGTTGAATCAACTCTTTTGCTTTTGCAGTTATATTTTCTTAAGTAGTTTCATAAAAGCAGTTGTTATATAAATATGTTTGGAATGTTTGCTGAAAGGAACAACAATTCCAATACCCATCTTTTTCACATGCTATGTTCCTGTGTAATGAAATCTGTATATGAAGGATTAAATTGTCTAAATCATTTACAAGTCCAAAGATAAACTAGTTTGTAGGAGAGGAGACAAGGCATTACTAAGATATATTTCATTTTCTTCTTTAAAAAAACCTTGCTTGAGAGTATAAAATTAAATTGAGCCATGTTTCCAAGGACAGAGATAATTAAGTCAGGAGATTCAGCAGCTGGTGGCGTTGCTGCCTGATAGATTAAGGAGTCTCTAAGACACTGCTGGGACAGCTGGACAAGATCGCCTCTTACCTGGATGCATCTGCTCCGTGCTGCTCCGCAGTTTGCTGTAGCCATGGCTCAAGGGCACCCTCTGGTAATGAGGCGGGGAAGAAGGAGGGGAGGCGAGGGGTGACATCGTGGGAGACTGTGTTTCCTGCTTCAAAAGAACCAGAGCAGAGTTCAGAGGCAATCACTCGAGAAGCCTGGCGCTCTGAGCTGCAGTTATGAAGTATAATGCAACCCTATTGCTGGTGAGATGGCTGATTTAACAAATGGAGGGAATGTTTTCTCAAAAACACAGTTTGGTTAAAATGCAGTGTCTGAGGATTCACATCTCCCAGAGAATCAAGTCTCGCCAGCACTTAGTTACCTAAATTACTAAAACAAGCCTGAAATGCTTTCAGTTATTCCACTAAAATTTTCCTTTGGAAAATGGAAGACAATGATCACATGAAATAGCATTCATTCTCCCCAAATCTGATCTCCTCGTGGATAAATTCCATTTTTATTCACTTAATAAAGGCTATTTCCTGGATTTACACTTATCAAGTCTTTTGGCACATGTGGATATTAAAAACATACATTTAAAATGCTTAATGCTAAATGTTCCTGGAGCTTACTATGCCAAAGTAAAATGCCAGCTTTTTCTTTTCCACACTGGGGGAATTATAAAACAATTCATTATGAGAAAACCATTCCTAACCACTAGAATGGAGGCTTACTTAACAAGCTACAGTTCAAATTTCAGTTGAAATGTGAATTTTATGTAGGACTCTAGCAAGGTAAACAACCTTGCTCTGCTACTGGGTTTCCTCCTCTTTTTTTTTAATGCTATCAATAAACTGGAGTACCCAAGTAACAAGGAAATAGTACTTTTAATCAATATGCAGACTATATAGGTGCTCTCAGCCTAAAAATAAAAAAGCAATCTGAGATACTGATCAAATACTCTTCTTCAAGAAAAAGAAAAGAATATTTCTTTTGAAGTGTAAGTTCACAACAGATTGGATGGGCCTAGCATAAACCCAACCTGAAGTGAAAGGATGTGTCCTCAATCATGCAGCCAGGGGATGGGCCTAGAAAGTCCCTAGGGTATCAAACATCCTGGGATAGTGGACCCTCATTCCTCTTCAAACACTGGTAGGAAAACATGCCAGAGTACTGACTGAAGGTTCCTACACTCCTTATTTGTGTGTGTATGTGTGTGAAGAACCTGTTTAAAATGTATCAGAATTACAAAAGCAACAGTACACTCAGCTATTTAACAGGACATGCTATACATCACTAGACTGTAAATATAAAAATTCTGCAGCAACCTCATATATACAGCATTATCATGGTGAGCCATGTAAATTAGTTCTCAACGTAATCCTTTAAACTCTCAGCACATTTAAAAAAACATTTTGAAGGAGCCTGGGTGGCTCAGCGGTTTAGCACCGCCTTCCACCCAGGGCCTGATCCTGGAGACCCAGGATCAAGTCCCCCATGTCAGGCTCCCTGCATGGAGCCTGCTTCTCCCTCTGCCTGTATCTCTGCCTCTCTCTGTGTGTCTCTCATGAATAAATAAATAAAATCTTTAAAAACATAACATAACATAAAATAAAATAAATAATAAAAATAAAAAACATTTTGATTCGTCTTCCTAAAATATGACAAATTTGTCTTACAGAAGACACTATATTGAACATCATTTGACTTTTCTACATGATTCAGTATTTTTATTAGAAGTATGAGCTGTACCTTGATGGCCTCAGAGTTTACTAATTTGTGAGACTACCTCTTTCTTTCTTCTGAGATTTTATACTTCTATCTCTATCAATCACCACCTGACTATTGCAATTAGTGCTCCAATTTTATTTTTTTTAAAGATTTTTATTTATTCATGAGAGACACAGCGAGAGAGAGAGAGAGAGAGAGGCAGAAACACAGGCTGAGGGAGAAGCAGGCTCCCTGCAAGGAGCCTGATGTGGGACTTGATCCCGGATCCTGGGATCACGCCCTGGGCCAAAGGCAAACACTCAACCACTGAGCCACCCAGGCATCCCTAGTGCTCCAATTTTAAAAGCTCATCCTCCCTTTTCTTGTCCCTTGGATGCTAAGTGTATAATGGCAGCATTTCCCAAGATGGAATTCCAAACATGCTCCACAGGAAAGGATTCCCTGGTGAAAGAAGTTTACTAAATACAAATCTCCAAGTCTCTTTGCAGCAGGACTTCTCAGGACCTTGAATGTGCTAAAGTGCACTATGACTCTCCAAGACGGAGGATGTAGTCTTTCCCCCCAAGAAAAGGAAATAAAGCAGCATTCTCCAAACATATTTAACCACAGAAACCTTTCTCCAAACTTTTTGTGAGAAGAATGTCTATTAAAAACTCCTAGGTAAGCCTGACTGGCTCAGTCAGTAGAGCATGCGACTCTTGATCACAGGGTCCTGAGTTAAAGCCCCACATTGGATGTAGAGTTTACTTAAAAACACAAAATTCCTAGGGCAGCCCCAGTGGCTCAGCAGTTTAGCACCGCCTTCAGCCCAGGGTGTGATCCGGGAGACCCAGGATCAAGTTCCACATCGGGCTCCCTGCATAGAGCCTGCTTCTCCCTCTGCCTGTGTCTCTGTCTCTCTCTCTATGTCTCTCATGAATAAATAAATAAAATCTTTTAAAAAAAACTCCTAGAAATTACATTTCAAAGAACCCATTGGGAAATGTCAATTAGAGAAATCAGTAAATGTGTTAAATCAGTAGCCTTACTTTGGACATAGTTCTACATTCAAGTAGGTTCTAAAGGGCTCATGGGTGGCTGGCTATACATCAGCTTCTTTTTCTTGCTACAAGGAAACTTTACTGGCTCATTTCCAAGTCTATAATTGTATCCCAGATGGTGAAATTTGCTAGAAGCTTGACAGCAGATATGAGGCACTGCTATGTGAGGTCTCATGGTCAGAATCAAACAGACATGCCTGATCAGGCTGTTTACCTGTTTATCCTCATCGTCCATTCTTTTGAAGGTATTTTTTTCTGTAATTAAATATGGAATCTGAACCTTAGTTCCATGCAGTTCAGCCGGGTTCCCAAATCGTATCTCAGCATCAGTCTTTGACATCATAAAGCGAGGCAGTGGCAGTTCTTTAGGATCAGAATCAGAGAAGCTCAAGTAAGACTTTATTTTAAAACTGTGAAAAGCAGAACTCAATGGCCAAAAGATGAATCACTTTTGAGGAAAAATTCCAGAGCACTAAATATAGATTAAATTTTTATTTTGACATAATGAAGACTCCTATAATAAAGTCATGATAGAAAAATGCTTCAGTTTTACCAAGGCATTCTGGCTTCACATTTTTAAATGCTGTCAAATCACTGCAGAGAATATTCAGGTTTTGGAATGATCTCCCACCTCAGCCTTTAGTCTAGCACCAGCAAAAAGGATGTGATATTGTATAAACACAGTAAGTGGCTAATGAAACAGGCAAAACCTATACAACACGTATTATATGCGAGGCACGATATCAAGACCTGCAAACGCTGTCATTTAATCCTCACAACAACTCAATACGGTAAGACTATCATTAATCTTTTTTTTAAAAAAAAGATTTTATTATTAAAAAAAAAATATTTTATTTACTTATTCATGAGAGACGCAGAGAGAGAGGCAGAGACATAGGCAAAGGGAGAAGCAAGCTCCATGCAGGGAGCCTGATATGGGACTTGATCCAGGTACCACAGGATCACGCCCTGAGCTGAAGGCAGAAGCTCAACCACTGAGCCACCCAGGTGTCCCGATCATTAACCTTCTTTTACAGATGTAGAAACAGACACAGAGGAGCTAAGTAACACCCCCAAGACCGCACAGCTCATTATCTGTGGCAGAGCTGGTTCTTCCCAGTGCCCAGAGCTGCTGCCCTACAGAAAGGTCCCTCATTCCTAGGGCAAACTTACTGGGTAAAACAGTTTTTTCCACCCTATGTCATTCCTTAAGGAATTTTCACACTCCATCTCCAATTGTCTTTTCATAATGGAATAATAAAAATGGTATCAAGTTAAAACAATGAGTCCAACGTTCAGCCAGATTCTGTCAAAACCATTAGCCACACTCACAATTCTACAAAGAGCTGAAACACAACAGTCTAGAATATTTCCTTATCTTTCAAATATCTGAGGAAACTATTCTGAAACAGAAACGATGCTTTGGCACACTTCTAGTTCTCGGCACAGCATATCGCACACAATCACACAACACAAAGAACTCTAAAAATGGGGATAATATTATGGATTATGCATAATGATTTGCATCTGTATCCATTGTTCAGGATAATACTCATCACCATGCCTCTGCACTCCCATCAGCTTTCTATTCCAAACACAGCTGCACTTCCACTGATTGATGCTGTGCTAAAGCCAGAAAACATCTTAGCAACAACAACCAAGGATCCCAGCTCCCCAGGCAAAGAAGGCCCCTGGTTCTCTAATATCCACATCATGTTTATTTTTAGTTGCTATGTCCACATTTGATTCAAAGAAGTAGGCAATATGACGAATCCCTGCATGATCAATCAGCCAAAGGCCCAAAAGACATAAATAGAATAAGCAATCTGGAAAATTAAACCAGGACTCTCCTCTAAAGAGAGGATGGCCACCATTTGCAACATTTTAACATTTCTCAACCTCGGCAGTTCGCCAGTACTCAAGGCAGGAATGGACTCCAAAAGAAAAAAGGCAGAAGAAAAGAAAATCTAGATTCTTAGTAAATCAAATATAAGCTAATCCTATGGTTATCTTCTCAAAAAGGTATTTGTTTCAATTCAGTCTGCAAAAGGGATCTAAAAAGATGAACAAGATTACATAAAATAATCTGCACCCTGATTGTCCATGAGAGGATGACTCTACTCCCAAACACTACTTGAGGGAGTAGAGAATTAAATGCTCACATTTGTAAACTCCCTGATCAGTGTTTTACTGGGTATTCAACAGATAATTCTGGAAATGATAGAATACAAACACAAGAAGATGAATATCAACCATTATTATACTAGGCCTCCCCAATATCCTTTAGAACACTGTCACTTTACACATTCTCCTCCTTCCCCAGCTACAGCATTTCTCTGGATCTAGTCACCTGGCAACGAACCTCTCTCCTCCAGATGGCTACCAAACAGCAAAACACATAATATAGCTGAATTTCTCTAGTACTTTCTTTGCTTATGTGGTTTTAAACAACTCTCACTTAACAGAATTGTAACCATACATAATAATCATCATTATCACTGCAAACTTTCATGAAGATGGCATCTACCTTAAACTGCTCCTCCAAGCTTTCAAAAAGTAAAACTCTTAGTTTGTAAATATTCAGTCTAAATGCTTTTTTGTACTTGGGATACCTGGGTGGTTCAGCGGTTGAGCGTCTGCCTTTGGCTCAGGGCACGATCCCGGTCTGGGGATCGAGTTCTGCATCGGGCTCCCTGCGAGGAGCCTGTTTCTCCCTCTGTCTATGTCTCTGCCTCTCTCTGTGTCTCTCATGAATAAATAAATAAAATAGGGGATCCCTGGGTGGCGCAGCAGTTTAGCGCCTGTCTTTGGCCCAGGGCACGATCCTGGAGACCCGGGATCGAATCCCACATTGGGCTCCCGGTGCATGGAGCCTGCTCCTCCCTCTGCCTGTGTCTCTGCCTCTCTCTCTCTCTCTCTCTCTGTGTGACTATCATAAATAAATAAAAATTTTAAAAAATAAATAAATAAATAAATAAATAAAATATTTTTAAATAAATAAAGATTTTAAAAATCAATGTTTCTATAGTCATATAGACAACCTATTTAATATTGAAACTTTATTTTAAAATAAATCAATAGGGCAGCCCGGGTGGCTCAGCGGTGTAGCGCCGCCTTCAGCCCAGGGCCTGATCCTGGAGACCCGGGATCAAGTCCCACATCAGGCTCCCTGCATGGGGCCTGCTTCTCCCTCTGCCTGTGTCTCTGCCTCTCTCTCTCTGTGTCTCTCATGAATAAATAAATAAAATCTTTAAAAAAAAAATAAAATAAATCAATAAAGTATCTGCTATCCAGTGATGTATGTCAAGTAATCACAAGAGCCGTTTGTAGTAGTTGGTTAGAATCTTTTCTCCCAAAGTGAATTAAATTAACACAAGGAAATAAATAGTTCAAATTAAAGGTTTATGAGGGCCAAGGAGACAATGAGTGCAGCCATCCAAGGCAATAATTTGTTTCATAATGTTATCTTAGGTTGTTGTCTTTGAACATAGAAACACTTTGTATATTAAATATAAATGACTATTTTTCCCTTCCACAAAGAAAACTATGCTTCTAAGCATCTGACCCTCTAAAAAATAAGGGAAAAATACTTTCATTTTCCATGTTTGATGGAGATATGAATATAAGAAATACTTCCATTTCCTCAATTAGAAAAAACATAAACATAAAACAGAAATGCAATAGCAAACGGTAAATGACAATGTGGAGAGGTGAGGCTGAACAGAGAACCCATGTCCCATCTAAAATGGCAGCTGCAGGGATCCCTGGGTGGCTCAGCAGTTGAGCGCCTGCCTTCGGCCCAGGGCATGATCCTGGAGACCCGGGATCGAGTCCCACGTCAGGCTCCCTGCATGGAGCCTGCTTCTCTCTCTGCCTCTCTCTCTCTCTCTCTCTCTCTCTCTGTGTGTGTGTGTGTGTGTCTCATGAATAAATAAAATCTTAAATTAAAAAAAACTGTCTAAAAAATAATAATAAAATAAAATGGCAGCTGCTACTCACTGTCCTTCAATACCAATCCACTAGAAAGAAAAGGTGAGCCGCATACATAATTGTAAATTGTGTAGTAACTACAATTTTTTAAGTGAAAAAACCAGTCACAAATAAGACAAACACTGTATGATTTCATTTATATAAGGGATCAATAGTGAAATGTATAGGGATAGAAAGTAGAATGGTGCCTGCCTATGACTAGAGTGAGGGGGAATGCAAAGCTCTTTAATGGGTATAGAGTTTCATATACCTAAAATGAAAAGATTTCTGAAGATAGATGGTGGAGATGGTTGCACAATATCAATGTACAAAACGGTACAATTAAAAAATGGTTTAAGGTGGGGCACCTGGCTGGCTCAGTAGGTAGAACACGCAACTTTGAACTCAGGGTCATGGGTTCGAGCCCCACATTGGGTGTGGAGATTTTTTTTTTTTTTTAGATTTTGTTTATTTATTCATGAGAGACACAAACAGGCAGAGACAGAG
The DNA here is from genome assembly GCF_011100685.1 of Canis lupus familiaris. Classification (NCBI taxonomy): domain Eukaryota; kingdom Metazoa; phylum Chordata; class Mammalia; order Carnivora; family Canidae; genus Canis; species Canis lupus. The sequence continues at coordinate 13,247,220 of NC_049260.1, read as the reverse complement.
GCAGAAGGAAAGCAGGCTCCACACAGGGAGTTCAACACGGGACTTGACCTCAGGTCTCCAGGATCACACCCTAGGCAGAAGGCAGGCACTAAAACTGCTGAGCCACCCGGGCTACCCAAGTGTGCAGATTATTTAACAAAAAAAATGGTTAAGGTATTTTACAGTAAATTGTATGCTACATATATTTTATCAGAATTTTTCAAGACTTTTTCAAATAAAAAAAGGAAACAGGTGAAATCAATTTTAATAATTATTTGAACCCAATATTATAAGATATAATCAAGATAAAAATTATTTTTAAGGTTTTTTTTTAAGATTTTCTTTATTTATTCATGAGAGACACAGAGAGAGGCAGAGACACAGGCAGAGGAAGAAGCAGGCTCCATGCAGGGAGCCCGATGCAGGACCTGATCCGGGAACTCCAGGATCACGCCCTGAGCCAAAGGCAGATGCTCAACCGCTGAGCCAGCCAGGCGTCCCAAGATAAAAATTATTAATGAAATAAGTTTACGTTCTTTTTTTCAGACTGGTTTTCTTTTTTCCGGACTTCCAAGTGTATATTGTACCTGCACTACACACCTTGATTCAGACATACCACATTTCAAGTGCTCAGGAGCCATGTTAGTATGGCTACTGGCTACCCTACTACAACAGCACAATTCTAGTTGATGGTTAACACAAGGGACTGTGGACCACTGTGGCCAGAAATCGGGATTTCACTAAGAAATATTATAATGTTAAATGTTAACAACTAATTGATTTCTTTTTAAATTATGTAAGGAATATTTTGTATGGAGGGACAATTTACATGAATCTTGAGTGTACCACCTAAAGAATTTTAACAAATGTATGTATATAAGTACATACACCCAAATTAAGATATGACATTTCTACCCTATAGAATTTTCCTTCACATTCATTTCTAGTTAATGCCCTCTCCTTGTCCTACTCGGCAACCCCTATTCTAATCTCTAAATCCACAGACTATATTTGCCATTATAGAACTTCAGATAGTGGAATCATTCAATATTTATCCTTGAAACTAGTTTCCTTCACAACATTTTGTAGGAATCATCCAGTGTACTGTATGTAGGCAGTTTATTTTTTTTTCATTGCTATGGAATAATCCAGTTTTATGAATATGTTGAAATTTTGTTTTTTTAAATCCACTCTCCTATGATGAACATCTGGGCTGTTTCCAGTTTGGGGCCATTATGAATATAGCTATCAGAAATATTTTATAAATGATTTTGGATGGACATGAATTCATTTATCTTGGGCATAAAAACCTATGAACTAAATCCAACCCGCTGCCTATTTCTGTATACCCCGTGAGTTAAGAATGGGTATTACATTTTTGAACATCTGAAAAACATGAAAAGAAAAATAGTTGTGATGTGAAAATTGTATGAAATTCAAATTTCAGTGTCCAGAAGTAAAGATTTTTTTTGGAACACAGCCACTCTCCTTTGTTTACATATCATCCATATCCACTTTCATAGTTCAAGGGCAAAGTTAGGTAGCTGCAGCAAAGCCATATGGTTCACAATGCCTAAAATATCCACCACCTAGCCCTTTATAGGAAAAGTTTGCTGATCCCAGTTTTACACAATTCAATGGTTAAAGTAAAACGTTGTCTTACTAAAACAACAAAGGTACATTTAATGGAAAAATACTTTACACTGCATGGATATTTTTATTTAGATTTTAAATAATTTACATTAAATTAAAAATTCAATTCCTCCATCAACACTAACCAGATTTCGAGTCCTTAAGAGCCAGCCATATGTGGCTAGTAAGTACTATATTAGATGGCACAGTATACATGCTTTTCCAAATTTTTTTGAACTAGCTAATTTTATGCTCACAGCAACCCTGCAAGACAGGTAGACAGGTACTATTGGTATACCCCTTCTCCAAGTGAGCCGCCAGTTAAGGCTCAAAAAGGCTAGAAAATTTGTCTGAAAGCACACAAATAGAAACTGATGATGCCAACATTCAAAATCAGGCAGCCCATTGCTAGGGCCCACATTCAGCCACTAGACTATCTTGTCATCCTGAAAATTATAATATTCTTTCTATTGCATGTTTGAACACTCAGCAGGAAACTGTGGCATTTCACAGCTGGAAAATAACCCTGAAAAAACCTGCTTGGGCTATCCACATCTTACAGGTGAAGGACTAAGCCCAGGAAGGGGAAAGTGGGCCTTGTCTTAGTCATGCAGCAATATGGTGACAGAACCATGACCACAACACTCCTGCCTTCGAGGGATCCCACCTCTTGTAATTTTTTGGAGGGATAATGGTGAATAAATTACATTTACTCATTATCAATTTCATAAAAGGGGATTTAATTTAAAAAACCATCTTAGAAATGAATGTATTTCATTTTATAAATAACTCACTCTTTTGTCCTAATTCTTCCTCCTTTCATTATAGACTATGCCAGACTGCCACTAGATCAATAACCAGTTTGGGGGACACAGTCCTAGAGGCTATGTGAACCATGTTATTGCACTATCAGCATTCAGAGGCTACCAGAGGGGATGTGAAAAGAAATCGCAGGGTCAATCATCTTGGTCAAGAAAAAATTACATCTCTATTCTCCCTATGCTAACTGATAGTATTTCTTTCAATATGAATGCAGGCAACAAAGTACCGTAGTATTATTAGCAGTGCCCATAACTTTGTCACCCACCAAAATCAGATACTTATATATCACATTACACTTGTTGTAGACATCTTGAAGTACTGTTTATGCTCATCACCACTCTGAAAGTACAGCAGTTATTTAGTTCACTGTTAGGTCTCTTATTTAATGCATTAATGAAGAAGTTACGTATATTGCCATATAACAATTTTTTAATATATCTTGATTTTAATTTCAATATAATTGGTTTCCTTTAGACCATGTCTTTGTATACATTTAAAACATTATGCCAAAAAAATAAAAAATAAAAAAAAATAAAACATTATGCCAAGAAGGAGTATCAGACTGACAAAGGAGTCCATGACACAAAATACGTTATAAAACCTACTCTATACCTTACCTATACCTTCCCTCAGTCCTCACACTCCCTTATGGCCAGTCTTCAGAAAGGAAGGGACAACAGCTCCCACGACAAATTTCCACCATGTACCTTCCTTATCAGGAATTCTCCACTGGTCCTCATTTTCACCTCTGCCTTCTGTCCTCCTAAATCATCATAAGGTTTCGCCCGTTTTAAGGTTTCATCCATTTTAACCAGAGAAATAGGGTGTGGCTAGAGAGATGCCTAGTGCCAAGATTTAAGGAGGTGCTCACTCTCAAGATCCTGATTCTGTAAATGCAAATTAGCACTTACACGGCCCTGATAGGGAGCTCCCCCTTAAAGTTATGAACACTGGGCACCTCTGGCCTCACCCCAGTTTAGGCCCTGGTATAACCAAGTATGTACTCATAGTTTAAGCAAAGCTCTTGAAAATGCTTCACTCAGCTTTCAAAGAAGTGGGTAGGAAATATCAGAAAGGGAGACAGAACATAAAGACTCCTAACTGTGGGAAACGAACAAGGGGTGGTAGAAGGGGAGGAGGGCGGGGGCGGGGGTGAATGGGTGACGGGCACTGGGCGGGGCACTTGACGGGATGAGCACTGGGTGTTATTCTGTATGTTGGCAAATTGAACACCAATAAAAAATAAATTATTAAAAAAAAAAAAAGAACTCACTCTCAACCCCGGCTCCACATAAGAATCACCTGGACAGCTCTTAAAAATCCCCACTTTCAGGCTGCACCCCAGGCTAATTAAATAAGAATTTCTGCAGGTGGCCTCTGATACCTCTATTTTTTATTTTGCATTTAAAGCTCTCCAGGAGGGGCAGCCCAGGTGGCTCAGCGGTTTAGCGCCACCTTCAGCCCAGGGCCTGATCCTGGAGACCCAGGATCAAGTCCCATGTCGGGCTCCCTGCATGGAGCCTGCTTTGCCCTCTGCCTGTGTCTCTGCCTCTCTCTCTCTCTCTCTCTCTCTCTCTCTCTCTCTCTCTGTGCCTCTCATGAATAAATAAATAAAATCTTTAAAAAATTAAAAATAAAGCTCTCCAGCAGATTCTCAAGTGCAAACAAGGCTGGGAACCAGGGCCTGAGAAGGAGCCTGCTTCTCCCTCTGCCTGTGTCTTTGCCTCTCTCTGTGTCTCTCATGAATAAATAAATAAAATATTTTAAAAAATAGAATTTCTGGGCAGCCCGGGTAGCTCAGCGGTTTAGAGCTGCCTTCAGCCCAGGGCAGGATCCTGGAGACCCGGGATTGAGTCCCACGTCGGGCTCCTTGCATGGAGCCTGCTTCTCCCTCTGCCTGTGTCTCTGCCTCTCTCTCTCTCTGTGTGTGTGTCTCTGAATAAATTAATAAAATCTTTGAAAAAGAAAAAAAAGGAAACCCCTTAGGAGTTTCAGGTGAACCTAAAATCCCACTGTTTGAACTTAAAAAGTGACAGATGATTAAGACTCAGTCCCCATGCAGAAGCACTCATCTCTTCATTCACTCAACAAACATGCCGTGAGTGTTCACAATGCTCCACAGCACAGATCCTCCTCCTTTCCCTTCAGGTAAGCTTGCAGACTAGTGGGGAAGACAGAAATTAGTCAAACCTGTAAAGGAGCATTTACAAACTGATAAAAATGCTATAAAGGAGCAGATGGTGAGAGAAAGTAGGGAAGGGATTATCACACAGAATCATTATCTAACAGGATTAACTCATCCAAGGATTATCTAATTCCTAGGGATATACTTTTGTTTTGATTTACTACTTATTCTTCATTAGGCATTTTACTACTTTACTGGTAGAAAACTGTTAGCTAACTAATCTTATCTAATAGCAATGCAAGTGAATTTCATCTTAGAAAAGAGTATAACCACCAAGTTACAGTTTTACTATTTACAGGACATTCGTCAATTTTATATGTAATTTAGCAATCTTACTCCAGCATTCTTTCTTTCCGTGACTATAAATACTTCTAACTCTCCTACACTTTCTTGAACCAGCTTTACTCTATGCTGGTTCCTTCGTTAATGAATTAATTTGACAGAACCTACTTTAGACAGGATAGTGGGGACAGTCCACAAATCCTGAAGGATAAGAAGGAAGAGGCAGCTATTGGAAAAAAAGGGGGGGGGACAGACTACCAGGAACCCAAGACCTCGAGATAACATGGGTTTTCCTGCAGCAGGAAAGAGATGGCCCAGAAATGGCTAGAAGGCCATTGAGGCCGGGGTACAGATTGCGAACACAAGGTGGGGGGGCACGTTTAAGATGAAGACAGAGAAGCAGAGACTAGATTACTTAGGTCCTTACAGATCAGTGTAGTGACTTCGATTTTAGTATTATGTACAACAAGCCAACCAGTGGAGGATCTCGAGGAGGAGGATGAAAAAATCATTCCTACTACCTCAAAGGAAAAGAAACTAGAAGAGAGAAGAGAGGAGGCCATGAACTCAAAGACAAAACCACTGTGATATCTAGGTGAGTGGCCGAAGGTGGCCCAGTCTAATAGAGAGATGGAGGGAGCAGGCAATGAGACAGGAGCCGCACTGCCAGGTCTGTCGAGGGATTACACTGTGGAGTGAGGAAAAGGGTAGAATCAAGGATGATTTCTAGGTTCCTGGCTTGAGCAACTGTAGATGGTGGTGGCATTGACCGAGATGGGCAGAGCTAGGGGTTTGAGATTAACACACACATAGACACAGACGCATGTAATTCATGAAGAATGGACTGACAACTCCATGACTGTGATAAGGCTACTACAGCCTTTCAGATTAAGTTCTCACAGAGCATTCTCTTTGGCCTTAAAGGTTTGTGTCACCAAACATTAAACTAATGGATTTCAAGCCATAAATTGGAAAATTCTAAGTGGAAGCTCAAAGTCTGGCCCAATCTTGCCCTTATCCTTACTTAACATATGCTGACTACAAATAATTTTTATTTAATAAATCTTTAAATGAAGGAAGAAAAATCAAAATTAACTGACTATATTCAAAGTCTCAGAGGTAAAAGGCAGCATCAGCAGAGGTAAAAAGTCTCAGAGGTAAAAGGCAGCAAAAAGATTTATAAAATACAACTGAGAAAGCCTTACACTTCTGAAAAAGTGTTAATTCTTTACACATATGATAATTTAGAGACACACACACACTTACCTCTCCCCCTCTCTACTCCCAGGAAATTAAGCTGTAGATGTGGGCACAAATCAGATTAAAGACCAGTCTAACTTAAACAACAAAAGTGTCAGAAATATATTCTTGTATACAACAAAGCAGTTTTAACTTCTCCAGAAGATAAAGTTGGAAGATATAACAATAAAGCTTAATGATCATTTACAATGGAATAGAAACTGGAAACTTTCAGTGTCTACCCCAAGTCCAAAAACAATGTGATGTGACTTGAAACTACTTGTAACAGTGACCACTCTGTCTCATAGTGATAGACATCAAACTTGCCACTGAAATAATGCTCTAACAGAAAATAAACTATTTTAAGGAAACTAATTACGTAATACAAAGGGATGCCTTTTGGGTCAGATTTTTTTTTCCCATTCAGAAAATATTCCATGATTCCAGATTATAATTAGCACCTTACTAAACAGAATAATCAAGAAGAGGCCACTATGCATGAAGAGCAAGGGAACTGAAGGCTGAGTTTCTGGTTCCAAACTCTACTAACCTTAAGTCTTTACACAAATTACTCAATGTCCCCTAAACTTCAATTTCCACATCTGTAAGATAAGGATAACAACAGTACCACAGTGGAGACTTCCAGTGTTCATCCATAGCAGTTCTCTCCTTGCAGGCACAGGAGAGAATTACACCTCCCCCAGCCTGCTCTGCAGTTCAGTGGATCCATGTGACAAGTTCTGGCCAATGCACTGTGTGCAACAGTAATGTGAGTCACAATCCAGGACAAAGCATTTAACTGCTAGGGTGAGAAACTATTTCTCTGTTACAGCAATTATAGGAACAGGTGCTTGCCAGGGGAGGGGGGATGCCACAAAACAAAGCAGCCAGGATCACAAAGCCACCACATGGAGGGCAGCTGCCCTAAAGAGTCACCGTGACCCAATGCATAGCAGGAAGCGAACTGGCATTTTGTTAAGGCACTGGGATTTTGGTGGAATTTGTTTCACAGTTTATAGTAGGCAATGCAAACTAACACAAACACCTAATTTAGCAGGATGTCAGGAGGACTAAATGAGATGGTACCTGGCACACATTAAGCCTTTAATAAACATTAGCAGGATGATTGTGGCTCCCTGATGGTTAGGGCAAAAGGACTTTGTTTCCCATAGACAGCCTATCAGAATCTTCTCAGCTATTTAGAGTTGTCCTACAAGGTTCCTGAACCCACTTTGAGGTTTACTAAGAACTTTACAGGAGAGGTGTGGACAGTTGAGTGGTTTCTATCTCAAAATGAGGAAAAGGAAAAAGTTCCTGCATGGCTGTGTGAACTTATGAAAATAATGTAGATCATAGTAAACTAACAGAGAACCTCAACACATTCCTGGAATAACCATCTTCTTCAGAGATTTATAAACCCAGTACTGAGGCAGTATAAATGATGCTAAGAGTTTGGGGCTTTGCTGTTTAAGTTATGGAAAGTACTCAAACATTCACTGGGTTGGAGGCAGGAATGGGAAGATAAGAAAATGTTAAATCAAAACTGAGAAGCTAAATTCATTCTGCCAAAATTTTGGTAGCTCCATGGTACTTAGTAATCATTAAAAGAATTGGCGGACTAAAGGACAGTAATCAGGAACTGGTGAACTAAAGGACAATCATATATGATATGACTGGTAGGGACAGGAGAGGAAATAGGGATGGTTCCACTCCAATTCTCCCAGGTAATTGTCCCTTTGTCCCTAACAAAACTTTATTTTTTAAAGATTTTATTTATTTATTCATGAAAGACACAGAAAGAGAGATGCAGAGACACAGGCAGAGGGAGAAGCAGGATCCATGCAGGGAGCCTGACGTGGGACTCGATCCCGGAACTCAATCCCGGGACTCCAGGATCACGACCTAGGCCGAAGGCGGGCACTAAACCGTTGAGCCACCCAGGGATTCCCCCTAACAGAATTTCAAATGGCATTATGGATATTCCTCAAGAGGAAAATTAAACCAAATGTTTTTATTTTGCCACAGGCTCTAGAAATCCTGTCCTGATCTTCTGCTAAAGAGCAAAATCTATTTTAACTTCAAGTCCATTAAAAGGCATGAATCTTAGGTCACTCTCTGAATTTTTTTCCCATTTCAAGAATAAAAAAAAAAGAAAAAGAGGGACACCTGGGTGGCTCAGCAGTTGGGCGCCTGCCTTCAGCTCAGGTTGTGATCCAGGGACCCTGGGATCAGATCAAGTCCCACATCAGATCAAGTCCCGCATCGGGCTCCATACCGGGAGCCTGCTTCTCCCTCTGCCTATGTCTCTGCCCTTCTCTCTCTCTCTCTCTCTCTCTGTCTCTCTCTCTCTCTCTCTGTCTCTGTCTCTCATGAATAAATAAATACATATTTTTTAAAAAAAGAAAAAGATGGAGATCCCTGGGTAGCTCAGCGGTTTGGCGCCTGCCTTCAGCCCAGGGCATGATCCTGGAGTCCCGGGATCGAGTTCCGCATCAGGCTCCCTGCATGAAGCCTGCTTCTCCCTCTGCCTGTGTCTCTGCCTCTCTGTCTGTGCCTCTCATGAATAAATAAATAAAATCTTTAAAAAAAAAAGTAAGATGCCTACTACATTTTCTTTATTTTACAAGAGTGGAAGAAGCAAGGAGAAATTCCACACATGCTTATAGAACAGGCCTTAAGCCCATGAAAAATGGTTCTTATAAACAAGACAGCCATCACAGACAATCAGATGTATAAATGGGAGATACTTACCACATTTAATACTCTCTATCCGTACAGGAAGGCCAGACTGTGCAGCAGCAATCAGCTTTAAGGCAATGTAAAACTGTGTTGGACCAAAATAACCAACCCGCTTTGCACCACACAGTTCTGTGATCTGAAAACAGAGAAGAAAAACCAGCCTGAAAACCCCATTTCATAACAGGAAAATGAGACAAGATATATTATGAAATCTCAAGGATTTCACAGCATAGCTAACCAAAAACTCCCTAGAGAACCTATGTGTACACACCGGTTGGGGTTTTTTCCCTCCAGTTTACAGAAGATTTTCAATTCAGATAATTAAATCCTACCTACCCATGATGTTTCAGGACTGAGTGATTATTCCTCCTCTTCCAAAGATAAAAATAAATGTGACAAAGGATGGCTGTTACTGTTCTTACAAAAGAGAGTGACTCGTTCAGGGGGTGGATACTAATGTACAAAGTCTAGAAGATCACTGAGGTGAAAAGAACAGGTTAGTCATTACCACTACTTGTGGATTATCTCAGCTGATCAAAACTAAAAGTGAATTAATTATTTTTAAAGTTTTCAGGCAACAGGATTTCCTAAGCATTCAAATTACATCACAAGTGCTCACTTCAGAGGAAAAGTAAGGGGAAGGGGCTACAAATACAAATGTCTTTAAAATCTTGCAATGTTTAATTTGCAAACCTTTAACACATATCCTATTGGTAGTTTTTCTTTTTAAGATTTTTATTTATTTACTCATGAGAGACACTGAGAGAGAGATACAGAGACATGGGCAGAGAGAGAAGCAGGCTCCATGCAGGGAGCGCGGATGCAGGACTCCATCCTGGGACTCCAGGATCATACCCTGGGCCAAAGGGAAGCACTCAACTGCTGAGCCACCCAGGCACCCCCCTATTGGTAATTTAAAACTAACAAACATTCAATGACTTTTTAAAGTTATTTCAGGGGATCCCAGGGTGGCTCAGCAGTTTAGCGCCTGCCTTCAGTCCAGGGCATGATCCTGGAGTTCCGGGATCGAGTCCCCTATCGGGCTCCCTGCATGGAGCCTGCTTCTCCCTCTGCCTGTGTCTCTGCCATTCTCTCTGTGTCTCTCATGAATAAATAAAATCTTAAAAAAAAAAATAAAATAAAATAAATAAAGTGATTTCAAAGTAATACCTAAAAGTTCAAATAATAGTAAGAGGGGTGAAGCTCTAAAAAGCACTCCCCACTTCCTTTGGCCTAGAGGAAAACATTATATTCTTTTAGGAATGTTCTGTGCATATATACAGCACACACCTGTGTTTTTCCTCTTGTTTATTCAACACTTTATACAAACAGAATACCACATACTATTTTGCAACTTGTTTTCATTTATCATTATCCCTTAAAGAAAAATCTTCTCTATCAGCACAGTTAAAATTACATCTTTCTTTTAATAACTACATAATATTCTGCTATAAAGATACACGTGGATTCTGTTTTTTAGTTGGTCCTTATGGATGGGCTTTTAGATTTCCAAACTATAAACAGCCACTAAAACCTAAAGAAAATTCCTATAAAAATTCAACTAGGATGTTTTAGCAAAAAATGGGGGAATAAGGGCCTCCAAAAAACTCCTCCATCAATGCAATAAGAAAACCAACTAAGAAAATGGACAGAACTCTCGAAATTAACCAAAATCTTGCAGCAATCCAGGGAGCGTTTATTCAAGAAAAGCTGCTGAATCTCAGGAAGAACACTGAGCTTTGTAGTATGTAACTGGCCTTACACCCATGCCCCCAGCCGAACTGCAGACATTTTCACCGACATTTTCACCGAGGTTGCAAGCTGGGGATGCCTGCAACCAGACAAACAGCCTAGCAGCCACAGGAGAAGGCAGGACAGGGATGGGCTTCTTGAATGTATAGATTAGTGTTTTTCTTTCTCTCATTCTCTCTCTCCCTTCCTTCTGATACTTCTAGTATTTCTCATAGCAGGTGGTCTCCCTCTCCTAGCCCTAGACTAGGAGCTGGGGTTGAGAGGAGAGAGAGTCCTTTCTTCTTTGCTGGACCCACCAGGAATGGAGCTTTCCTCATATGGAACTGGTAGGGGAGACATGGGTAACAGGTCATGGCTCAAATACTGCAGATTTGCTGCTCACCACAATTTAGGAGATTTTCTTGAATGCTTCTCCACTTGCAGTATGTCCTCAGGTCAATTTCCAATGACTTTAAATGATTATTTTTTATAATTTTTTTGTTACCATTTAAATGGTTGTTTCATTGGAGAGGGTCAGCTGAGTTTCTCATGTTGCTGTTAGAAAAGTCAATCCTCCCTAGATTCATTCTTGACCAGAGAAGCAATAGGGTGTTATGGTAAAGAGAACAACCCTTGCAGTAAAGAACTTGGTTATGAATCCTGGCCTGGGCACTAATTAGCTGTCTGCATAGCCTAAGGCAAACTACTTAACTCTTGTGCCTCAGTCTCCCCATAACTGTAAAGAGAGATAATGGTAATTACCTCATGAGAGCTAATTAACAGTGTTGACAATAGTATCCATTCAATAAATGCACCACTGTCTGATTTATTGACCCACTTATCTTATTTTGTTCCCGGTCTAGCTGCATATTAGAATAACCTGGGATGCCTGGGTGACTCAGCGGTTGGCTCAGGGTGTGATCCTGGAGTCCCGGGATCAAGTCCTACATCGGGCTTCCTGCAAGGAGCCTGCTCCTCCCTCTGCCTATGTCTCTGCCCCTCTCTCTCTCTCTCTGTGTCTTTCATAAATAAATAAAATCTTTAAAAAATAATAATAATAACCTGAGAAGCTTTTGAAAAATACAGTTACCTAGGCCCTACCCCCCAAAGATTCTGCTTTAGCTGGTAAATTATGTGGCCCAGGCATGAGTATTTTTGCAAAGCTCTCTAGATAATTCTAATGTGTAGCCAAGGCTGAGAATCACTGCACTTTCAGTGATCTCATTCTCTCTCCAGGCTTCAATTACCTTACAAATGATCACCAAATCACTCTCTCCAAATGTAACATCTCAGACACTTCATGCACTTTTTCAAAACCCTAATGTGGGACCCAGGAAATTTAACAAAAATCCCCTGCCCCTGGACAAGCAGAGCAGGACTAACTCCATTTTGTGCTACACCCGCCATCTCCTGTATGACCCCCACATGACCTGCTTATTGCTTAAGACGCTCCCCCACCCTAGTCAAGCCGCTGAGCACACCCTTATCGGAAATCAGCTCATAAAAATGTAACCCCGCCTTGTGCCAGCCAAAACTGCGCGCCAATTCTGACCAGAGTGATAGGCCAGATCAAATGGTCACTATAGGGCAAATTGTGATTCAATTGGCCACCTGCGTGCGGACCGACATGACTGTGCAACTTTCTATGTGTGTTACAATCCCATTGGCCACTGGCCCCTATAAAGCTGCTACGCCTCTTAGCCTCGGGGTCCAAGTCCCTGCTCCGCTGTGTCTCTGTGTCGGGTATACTTGGACCCAAGCTCAAGCTTGCAAATAAACCCTCTTGCGCTTGCATGGGTGTCGGCTCCTTGGTGGTTTCTCGGATTTGCAATCTTGGGCACAACACTAACATGGATACCCAATGCCATCTCAGACATAACATAAATAAATCTCATTCATTTGCCCTCCCTACACATCCTGGCACCTGTCAATTAATCTTGCTGATGTCAACTATCCACACCCTAAATCAGAAACTTCTCTTCAATGGTGACCATATCCAGTTGATCCTACCACCAACCCAAGTCCCAAACTAAGGCTATCTTCTCCTCTGTCATAGCCTTAACCCTTCCTAGGATCTCACCTGGCTATCATGACAGATTTTTTTAAGTAGAATTAACACACATAACCATACAGGGACAGATTTAACTTTTTCTAACCTTATTCCATTATTTGGTATTCTTTTCACAACAAAATAAGCAGGCACTAATATTGAGAGAGGAGAAGAACCCCTGAGTGTGACTTTCAGATAATAGTGAATGTTCCTCAAGTAAACAAGTAGACATCAATAGTAATTATCAGGGGCACCTGAGGGGCTCGGTTTTTAGGCATCCAACAGTTCGGCTCAAGGCAGGATCTCAAGGTCCTGAAATTGAGCCCTCCATTGGATTCCATGCTCAGCACGAAGTCTGCTTCTCCCTCTCCCTCTGCTCCTTCCTCCATTCTCTCTCAAATAAATAAAATCTTTAATATTTATATATTTAAAAATACTAATTATCAGAATTTGTTTCTAGAAGAAATATAATATTCATATGGAAAAGCATAACATACATACAGAGAAGCATACAAATCCTAAGTATATAGTGTATGGGAGATGAGTTTTCATAAATGGAACACAACTACATAACCAGCAGCCAAGATCAAGAAATAAAACATTACAAGCCTTCTAGAAGCCCCCCCAGTGCAGCTCCTTTCAATCACTACCCATATGCCATTTTCCTAACTTCTAATACCACAGATTAGTCTTGCCTTTTTGGGAACCTTATATAGTCAGAATATGTACCCACATGTCTGGCTTCTTTGTTCAATATTGCTTGTGACATTCTTCCAAGTTGGTGAGTGAAATTACAGTTCAGTCATTTTTGTTGTTATTCAAATACTTGTGTGGATATATCACAAATTACTTATCCTTCTGCCACTGGACATTTGGATGGTTTCCACTTTGAGTCTATTCTGAATCATGCTTCTCTAATATTCTTGTTCATGTCTTGTCAAGACATGTAGAGTGGAATACATTGGCCTGAAATAGATTTCTCTTTAGGTTTTTAAGAGTGGTAACTAAAAAAAAAAAAAAAAAAAAAAAAAGTGGTAACTGCTTGCTTACCAGATATGTTTATGTTTAGTGTTAGTAGATATGGCCACGCTGCCACCAACAGTGTTTGAGAATTCAGTTTGCTTTATATCCTTGCCAATACTGGCTATTTTTAGGCTTTTTCATTTTCACCATTCTAATGGCAGTGTGGTAGCATCTCACTGTAGTTTTATTTTGCATTTTTCTGAGAACCAGGAAGCTTACCACCTTTTCAGAGGATCATAGGTATTATGGCTCTGATACCAATCCTAAAATGTTAAGGCGGAGGTGTCCCACACAGCACCAAGTAATTCTCTAGAGGACACCTGAGTGTCCTACAATTCAACTCAACTCTGACAGGATTACCCAGAGACAGCATCAGATTGCACAGGTTAAGGGTTCAGCCCTCCAAGATGGGCCCCCTTGGTGCCTTGCCCCCCTTCAGACATCAGGTTGTTATCAACTGGCTATAAATCAGAGGTGCCCATGACCTCCTCCTCAGGTTTAATTTGCTAAAACAGCTCACAGAACTCAAAGAAACATTTTACTTGGTAGATTAACAGTTTATTACAAAAAGGATATAACCCAGAAACAGGCAAATGAAGGAAACGAAATGGGGCAAAGTATGGGGGAGTGTGCAGTTTCTATGGTCTCTTGGAGCACCACTCCACTCTCCCCAAATATCTTGTGCTCACCAACCCCGAAGCGCTCCGAACCCCATCCTTTTCGGGTTTTTATGGATGCTTCATTAAATAGGCATGATTGATTAAAAACCACTGACAATTGGTGATTAATTCAACCTCTAGCCCCCTCACACCTGGAGGTTTGTGGGGACCAGGTATCAAAAGTTCCAAACCTCTAATCCCAAGGTTGGTTCCCTTGGCAACCAACCGCCATCCTGGTTACCTGAGGGCTAACCCTAAATCACCTTATTAACGTAACAAAAGAACATTTACTGCTCTGATCACAGGAAATTCCATGGGTTTTAGGAGCTCTGTGCCAGGAACTGGGTTGAAGATCAAATATATATTTCTTATTATAAATCACAACATTACAACAGGCCATTTGCATGTGACTGATTCTCTACTAATCTCCATGAAAGGGCACCTGGGGGTTCAGTCAGTTAAGTGTCTGTCTTCAGCTCAGGTCAGGATCCCAGGGTCCTGGGATCCAGGCCCACGTCAGGCTCCTTGCTCAACAGGGAGTCTGCTTCTCCCTCTGCTTCTGTCCCTCCTCCCCACTTGTGCTCTCTCTCTCTCTATCTCAAGTGAATAAATAAATCTTTAAGAAAAAAATCTCCATGAAACAGGGAGATGTGTTTGTTGTTGTCAGTTCATTCTCGGGGTCATATTGCCTACACTTAATAAATAGTAGTTGAATAAATACTTTTTCTGACCCATACTCACCTCAGCTCATCTTCCAATTCCAGTTTGTCCTCCATACTGTCTGCATATTCTTCCTTTTGAAAGCTCACAATACTGTTCTCATGCCTTCAGACATCTCATCCTGGAACTCCACCATCCTCAGGACAATATTCTATCTCCTTAGAATGGCATTCAAGTCCCTTCACAACTGGCCTGGAGCAGCTTCTCTAGTTTCATCTCTGAATACTGACGAACATACACACATGCACACATATTCTATAGCTGCATTCTGCTTCTCCCACTTTTAGACACATCTTGTACTTTCACATATCTGTATCTATGTACATGGTGCAGAAGATGGGAAACTAAATAGCCTTAAAGTTAAGGCTGGTTTGCGACATGGAAAACTGATTAGTTTTGTAACTTTGGGCAAGTTTGTTTAAATCTGCCTAAAACCTAATTTCCTCATATGTAAAATAGAGATAGTGCCTCCCTCATAGGACTATTATGAAAAAAAAAAATGTACTAGTGTACTAAATGAATGTAATACAATGCTCAGAGATGTTCAATAACTGTTGAGTTATATCCCACCCCAACTTACTCCCTCCATTCTTGAATGCTACTTCTCTGAAGCTCCTTCCTTCCCAAGTGCCCAGGTATAGTTTATTTTCCCTGTGTATTCTCTGACTCTTCAAATATCTATAAATGTCCATCACATGGTATACTGTCTTGGATATGCTTCCAAATAAAATGGGGGAGGGAAGTAAGTGGAGCAGAGCATATGGGTGCAACACTATTGAAGCTGGGTGATGCATTCATGGGGGTTCATTTGCCTACTACATACTTACATCAAGTGTTTGACATTCTCCACATTCAAGTTTTTTCGTATCTATTTCAGCACTTATCACATTATAATTATCTGTTTATCTCTATTAAAATGTTTTCTCTCCAAAGGCAAGGAGTAACTTCCATTCACCTCCTAGCACAAGGATAGGCATCCAGGATTTGGTCAAAAACATTCTCAATCAAGTGAATAAACCAGCCCTCACAAATAAAAAGTAACTGTTGTATAATATATCCCTTACTGTGAACATAGAAATTACACATCTTCAGGTACAGGCTTGCCTATACATGGGAAGAAAACACCAACATCATCAATGTGGTTCCAGCATCAATATAGTTGTCTTGCAAAACAATCAATCCCTAAGAAATTATAATCCTTGACATGTGAACAATTTAAAAACTACTATTTCAGTGTTAATTTAGTATCAAGTTAACCTTCAGTTATCTTTGCCATAAGTAATATATAGAACCGAAAAGCTCCCAACTAAGTGTAAATGAAATTGCTGCTAAAACCTCCATATGGTACGTTGAGACCAACACTCAAATCTGGCATTAGTAAACTGCTTTATTTACCTTGGAAAGTGTCCTTTGGTCCCATACACCACTAGGATCACTGCTTTTTATAGCAAACATGGAATATACACACGTAAGTGAGGTAAACCCATAAGTCACTTTTCTTGCTCTTTGTACTCTAACCCTCCAAGAGACATGCCAAGAACTTTCTGAAATATTCAAGCCATAAGGAAGATAAAGTAATTATAAGCCTTTGGAACTTACCTGTGGACCCCTGTAAGCCTGAGATGTCTCAATTCAAAAAGGAGGTTAATTTTCTAAGTTTTGTTTCTCAAGGTTCAAGATGTTCTAAGTCAAATTCTCCATGGAAAAGCTCTAAATTGTGGGTAGAAACGTTTTAACACAAACTAAAGATAATAAGGTGGTGCTTATCCCAGATACTCAATTAAGCAGGAAATATTTTATATAATTGCTCCTTCAAACAGTCCAAGTTACCAACCATTTCTCAAAATAAAAGAAAAAATACAAAGATTTCACTCCTCTTTTTCTAAACTCCAAACCTGTAACACTCTCAGCTGGATCCATCTCAGATTACATGTGCAAATTTCTGACACAGAACAAGAACCTATGGACTCATATTTGTTTTCTCAGGTGGAAGGCCAGAGATGGAAAAAAAGGAATAGATGAAATCAACTTCCTTACAGCTTACAGATGTACACTAAACTGTGGGGGTGCTGGATACAAATCAGAAAAATTCACCGACCATTTGGGAGAAACCTGGACAAAGTTCTGGAGGAAGATTGAAGGCCACTAAAATAGCTTCCCTCCTACCTAATTCTGAAAGATTAAGTGACTGTGCTGAGTAATCAGTCCACACATGTTCCAGTTTGCCTGAAATAATACTTTCTTTCCTAGCTAAAATATAATAAATTTTCAGAACTGTTCAAAGGTTGGAATAAGCTTCTCTCTTTCAAGTATTTTTTAAAGACTTCCTTAGAAAGATTTAAAATTGTAAAAGGTCTTGTTGGGAGGGGTTGAAAGAATTCCGCAAGAGCACCAGTGGACCCTTCCTTATTTTCTATTTTTTCTCTGCTGCAGCTGCCAAGTTCAGATTCTTAGCTCACACACGGACTACTTCAAGTCCTGCCCCTAGATCGTGCAATTTCACCACACCACCCTCCACATTCCCTCCATGATATCTTACTGAAACAAGATCACACACACACACACACACACACACACACACACACACACACACACACCAACTCAAAGGGACCTCCAGGGCTCCTCATTCCCTTTCCTGTAAAACCCAGATTCCTGAGCATGGCTTTTGAGGCCTGCCCATCTGGCCTAAACTACCTTTCCCACAACCTCACGTCTGTCTCCTCCCCACCCTGCATCTAAGGCTTCAGTCACTCCAGATGCCAACCAGTCCCTCAACACATAAGAGCCATTCAAGCCTCTGGACACCTTGCAACACGTGTCCCCTGCCTGGGAGCTCAAGGTCTCCCCACTTCATTACTGGCAAGGCTCATTCTTCAGATCACTTCAAGACAAATCTTATGTTTGCAACCTTAACTCCAGATGGCATGTTTTCTGCATTCCCATAACCCTTCTCACTAGCATTCTATCACATCACTAGCCTTGTAGCACAGCCAAGTCTGTATTTGGTCACCATCTCCACTGTATCCCCATCACGTTCCCTTCCCTCCAAGTGTCCAGCCCAAGGCAAGAGAATATCTTTATCATTTGTACCTCCAGACTCTTTTTTACAATGCTTGCTAATTTTCAGTTGCTCAATTAATGTTTGCTGAATTAATTTATTTTCACAGCCTGTAGTAACAGAATCACTCTTCTTTCTCTCATCTTGTAATTACTTTTACAAGTGGCTGCTAAATTGGCTTTAGTCATCTCACACCATATAGTCATAAGAGTTCCTGCAGGAATATGAGAATATTAACTTGTCTATTCCATCCCTGCTCACCTAGGAAGGACCAGTTAGACCAAAGCATGAGGAAAGGCCTCATCATGCTTTATCCCAGCCCTCTGCTTCAGAACCCAGAACACCTCAGTGATGCTCCAGCTGCTAGGTGCTCCAGAGATGCACACTGCAGGCTTCCTCCAACCAAGCCTCCTTCTACTCAGCATACCCCCATTAGATGTCAGCCCCCAAGTATGCACCTTCAACAACAGAAATATAGAGGGATATCTGAAGGACATGCTTATAAGTTTTATCAGCTGAAGAACCAGGTCAACTATCCTGAGTTCTCCCTTCCTGTTCATTTACACATTCTAAAACTCAAGAGTGATTTTCAGTCCAGAGGACCTAGGTGAGCTGCCCAAGAAAATATGAATATCCAATTACTCAACATCAGGTACCAGAGTATATGCCTAAGCCAACCTACCACACTAGTAAAGAGAGGACAGACATTTAGTGCTTAGGCATAATTTCAGACAGAGAAGCCCACTAATAGCTGAAAGTACTTAATGCTTTAAAATGTATTAGGCACCTCTCCATTAAAAGCATTGTGTTCAGTGCCATGCTAGGAAGTGAGCAGCACTGAACAAAGTAACTTACTTTTCTCTCTCTCATATGCTCATTCTCTCCCTCCCTCACCCCTAAACACTTTATTATTCACCTCCCCAAAACAGACACTCTCTTACACCATCCCACCATCATCACCACACCTCAGGAAATCAACATTAATATCATCATACAGCATGTGGTCCATACTCAGAGTCCCTCAATTGTCCTATAAATGACCTATAGAACTTTTTCTTTTTCATATCCAAGATTTTTTTTAAAAGATTTTATTGGGCAGCCCCAGCGGCTCAGTGGTTTAGCGCCGCCTTCAGCCCAGGGCCTGATCCTGGAAACTCGGGATAGAGTCTCACGTCAGGCTCCCTGATGTAGCCTGCTTCTCCTTCTGCCTGTCTCTGCCTCTCTCTCTCTGTGTCTCTCATGAATAAATAAATAAAATCTTTTATTAATATTTACTTATTCATGAGAGACACACACACACAGAGAGAGAGAGAGAGAGAGGCAGAGACACAGGCAGAGGGAGAAGCAGGCTCAAGGCAGGGAGCCCAAAGCAGGAATCAATCCCAGGACCCCAGGATCATGCCCTGGGCCCAAGGCAGGCGCAGAACTGCTGAGCCACCCAAGGATCCCATATCCAAGATTTAATTAATGTTCATGCATTACATTTTTATCTTATCTTTCCTTAATCTTCCCCTAATCTAGCCCCATCAACCCTTGGTTATTCATGACACTGAATCCTTTCAAGAGTTCACAATGTTCCTGTAGAACATTCCACGTTTTAGATGTGTCTGTTTCCTTATGATAACATTAACATTCACGTCAAACATTTCTGGCAAGAACACCACAAAGATGATACTGTGATATAGTAAGAGGTACACATCAGTGAGGGGCACATAATATCAGAACATCCCACCACTGACTGCCAAGGTTGGCCATTTGTTTAAGGTGGTGACAGCCAAGATCTCTCCAATGCAAAAACATGTTTTCATATAGTACTTTGAGACCATGTTACTATTCTATACCCTGACCAATCGGCTTTTCAATCTGTTAAATACTAATTCTAAGTAAGTCTAGCTAAATTACATCAACATCTACAGAACTGGAATCCTAATTCAAAATCACAACAAAGATGGGGGGGATATTTATTCCATGTGGTGTGTCATTACCTCCAGTTTATGCACAAATAAACACCACAATTTAGTTAAGTAAGATGTTCAAGGTCACAAGTTCAGAGGCAATACTCAAACCTATACATGCCTGCATCCAAAGCTCATGGTCTTCCCATTACATCAGGGGCTGGAAAACTAATATTCAGAGGCCAAATCTGGATCATTGCCTGGTTTTGTATGGCCCATGAGCTGAGAATGGTTTTTACAGATGAACATTTGCAATCAATTTGACGATCGGGGAACACTAACTTTGAATCCCATTAGGTAAAATATTATTCCCAAAACAAGAATCTCATGTTTCTTACTAGTAGACTTATATTACAAAAAAAAATTGTACTGGACTATTATGTTTTGAATTTGTCAATAAAAAGTTTGTGGAAGTTTGTTTTGTCTCTTGTTATATCAAGTCCTCACTTTTGCCTCTTGGCCTACAAAGCCTAAAATATTTACCACCAGGCCCTTTACAGAAAGGGTCACCAACCCCTGTACAACAGTACACTGCCTCCCTGAGCTATACTTTATATCCTTGCAGACACCCTGAATAGCCATGCAGAAAGGATATTTTCTTGAAATAATCAGCTATACTAAGTAAATGCCAGTTTAAAGAGTGAACACAGGGCCTGGGTGGCTCAGTCTGTTCAGTGTCTGCCTTCAGTTCAGGTCATGATCCCAGGGTCCTGGATGGAGCTCCAAGTTCAGCAGGGAATCTGCTTCTCCCTCTGCCTCTGTCCCTCCCCCTGCTCATGTGCTCACTCACAGACTCTCTCTCTCCCCCCCCCCAAATAAATAAAATCTTTAAAAAAAAAGAACACACATGTATTACCCCCTATCTTCTGCCCATTTATATTCATTTGTTTAAAATTTTCAGAAGCTTTTGAACAAGGGCTTCCTACATTACTATGTATTTTCACAGCAACCATTTGGAGCAACTAGACACCAGACTTCAGTTATAAGCAAAATTTATGCAATAATTAACACCCTAAAAAGTAAAACTCTGCCCTTTTGTCCAGCTTTGAGGTATAACAAATAAAACTGTCATATATTTAAAGTGTCCATTGTGGGCAGCCACGGGGCTCAGAGGTTTAGCGCCGCCTTCAGCCCAGGGTGTGATCCTGGAGACCCGGGATCGAGTCCCATGTCTGGCTCCCTGTGTGGAGCCTGCTTCTCCCTCTGCCTGTGTCTCTGCTTCTCTCTGTGTCTATCATGAATAAATAAAATCCTTTAAAATTAAAAAAAAATAAAGTGTCCATTGTGATTATTCTAATATTTTTTTAATTTATTTATGATAGTCACAGAGAGAGAGAGAGAGAGAGAGGCAGAGACACAGGCAGAGGGAGAAGCAGGCTCCATGCACCGGGAGCCCGACGTGGGATTCGATCCCGGGTCTCCAGGATTGCGCCCTGGGCCAAAGGCAGGCGCCAAACCGCTGCGCCACCCAGGGATCCCGTGATTATTCTATATACATATACATTGTGAAAGGATTCCCCTCCAGAGTTAATTAACACATTTGTCACCTCACACTTTTACTTGCATGTATGTGTGAGAACGCTTAAATTCTACTCTCTTAGCAAATTTCAATTATACCATACAGTGTTATGAACTATAGTCACCATGTTTAACATTAGATCCTCAGGCCTCGTTCATGTTATAACTGAAAATTTGTACCCTTTGACCATTCTCTCCCCCGTTCCTCCACCCCCTACCGACCCCAGCCCCTGACAACCACCAATCTATTCTGTTTCCATGAGTTCAACTTTTTTTTCTCCCAAGATTCCACATTGAAATGGTATCATGCAGTATTTGTCCGGTTTATTTCACTTATTTGTTTTTTATTTTTAAAGGGCAAAAGGTATTATAAATCTTCATAACCATTCTTTGAAAATGTCCTTATGCATTTGTGAAAACATAATGATCCAAGTCCTCTCAATGTGTAAGCTCCTCCCAAGCTGCAAATCAATTTTGGAAGCTGCATTATCTTTCGGATCCCCCAATATGCCATTTAAGGCCAGAGAATCTAATAAAATTATAGGCCAAATCCTGCCCAGATGCTAAAAACAGGCTGTATTGGCAGGGGTTACAGCCCAGATCTGGTTTGCCAGCATTCTTGGCCCAAGGCCCAAAATTCACCCCGCTACTGGGGAAGACCCAGCCGGCCACTCTGGCTCTGATGAAATCTGAACAGCAAAAAGACTCTGGGCAAAAACTCAGGAACTTGTACACTGCTAGTGGAAACGCAAACTGGTATAACATCCAGAGACCTTTTGGCAATATCCATAAGAATTACAATCAATCTGGAAGCCTGGGTGGCTCAGTGGTTGAGCGTCTGCCTTCAGCTCAGGGCGTGGTCCTGGTGTCCCAGGATCAAATCCCACAGCGGGCTCCCTGCATGGAGCCTGCTTCTCCCTCTGCCTATGTCTCTGCCTATGTCTCTGCCTCTCTCTCTCTCTCTCATGAATAAATAAATAAAATCTTTTTTAAAAAAAAGAATTACAATTAACCTTCTGATCTAGGAATTCTACCTCTATGAATTTATATTCCTTTTTATACAAGCAAAATGACATATGTACAAGGTCATGCAATATGTATTGTGTAAGATACAGATTGCAAAACACCTAGAGGTACCTCATCTAAAATATTAGTTTAATCAACTGTGGTTCATCCACACAACAGATTTCTAGGCAGCTCTAGTAGACATGTGTCATATCTGAGATTACCCATTATCTTTTGAAAGCTTTTCTCTATTTGAAGAAATTTCTCATAAGTTTCACCTCCCAACTTGAAAGCTGAGAATCAAATTCCTAGGCTTCTTTGCAGCTAAACTGCAAACATGTGACCAAGGCTCCACTGATCAGACATATGCACACATGAATTCGCTTTGGAAGTGAGAAATAGAAGAGAAGCTGCTCAGAGCATCTACTTTTACAGGTGAGAAGCTGCAGTAGCTGCAAAGCTGCCTTCCTGGCTCAGGATGACAATGGAAGCATTTGCAGTCAAGGCAAATAAATCCCTGCGATCTGCTGCTCAATGCGGGCAGAAGCACAGGTGGCTTCCACTTAATACCAGTGCTATGTGGGGCTTGGGAAGTTAGATGGCAGCCTGTTTCTCCAGCCTCCAACAATTCTATCAGTTACCTAAAGTCCTAATCCTTCTTTGGCTTAACTATTTAGAGTGGATTCAGCTGTCTGCCACCAAAAGGAAAAAAGGGGGGAAAAAACCCACGAACTAAAAAAGAGTGAGGAAGCTCCTTGTGTAAGGACATGGAAAGATCATCAGGTTAAACCACTGAAACAGAAAAAGCATGGTGCACAATAGTGGGTATAGTAGGTTATTTTTTTTAGGGGGTTGACTATAGATACATTTACTTATATATTTGTATGCAATCTCTTGAAGTTGAAGCTAACAAACTTGGCTGCCAGCTGTCCTCCAAGGAAGAGAAGGGAACCCCTTGGCCAAGGCACAGGGGTAGGGAAGAGTTTGCTGTATTTCTTATTATACCTCTTGAATTTTGAATCATGTACATGTACTATCTACTTAAAATGAATTCAGAAAAGCTGAGGAATAAGAGGCAAGGCCTAATCCCATGTCAGCAGAAAATATAGACATACCACAAAACCATTCCCCTCCCACCTGCTCTAAGTGCAATTTCAAAACAAAATGCCCAGCTGAACAAAGCTGCAAGGATCCTTACTCACTGAGCCCAGATTTAACACACAAACACAGCAGTCTTTCCTCTAAGTTGCCAACACAAACCAAGGCAGCACCTTGCTTTATAAAAACGAGTTATCTCTGTCAAAGGTAGCTCTAACTGGGTGACCAAGAGGAAGGCACCTGACCTCTTTTGGTCTCAAGTCTCATCTATTGGAACAAAGCACTGTGACTAGATAGAACACAAGTCTTTTTTGAGATCCAAACATTCTATAAAACGAATTCTATGAGTAAAAGCTAAAACTATAGTTTGAACTGGCATTTACCACTTCTACTTTGCATTATGGTTCTCCGTTTATCTGCTACATCTCCCTACAAGGCCACAAGTCTCTTGAAGGCAAATCCAGAATTTGCAAAGTCATCCCTGCATTCCCCATCCACCCATCCCATTGATTTCCCACTAAGAAAGCTTATGGAATACATTAAATATGCCCAGCTGAGTCTTAACTCTTCACTGCACTGAGAGAACCCCTACGAATGTTGTTTTGTACCACTGAATTGTGCCTTATGTGAATATATCAACCTATTCAATTTTTTTTCAGATTTAAAGGATCAGAGACACCACCTGATCCCAGGATAGCAAGTACCTCATGTGAGTTCAGGTAAGTCATTTTGTAATCACCTGACTCGAAGCAAACAAAGCCAAAGAGAAATACAACATATCCTCCCAGAACTTTGAATTTACTCAGTTTTCTTGTTTTTGCAGGAGGAGGATCACTTTTGAATTAAAACAAAGAAATATGTTAAGGAGTCAAACATGAAACTAATATGATTCCTAAAGACAAGAATTCAAATAAATTCTACACTCACTAGCTGTTTTGGTTTTTGCACAATGGATTAGCATATTCAGACAGAGAGTCTATAGACTCACCTATACTGTTATTTGGAATGAGGAAAGATTATAGGTAGGGGTGACATTTGATGACAATGATTTACTATGACTTTTGTAAACTAGGCCTTCTTTGGCAAGCCAATGCCACAGCTTTTCAAGCTGTCCAGTTGGCTGCACATGGTCAGGCATACATCTCAGAGTCACCTGCCTAACACTTCAAGGTGAGCTGAGGGGAAGAGTGTAAAAAGAGTGAACCACCCAAGTACAAAGGAAGCATCCCACCTACCCCCAGAAGACAGTCACTGTGATGTAGAACAGTATAGGGAAAAAGAACAATAGAATCAACTAAGAACATTTACTGAGGGCTGACCAAGTGCCAGGCACTGATTTAAATGCCAGGAACAGATGAGAGGAAGGAATGCACACACACACACATGCGCGTGCAAGCACATACACACACAGTCTTGACACTACAACTGAATTAAAATGCAACAGTGGCTCAGATTACAAAAGAAAATTCATTTTAGGATGTTGGCCCAGTTTCTAGGCTCTGCACATCACAGACTTTTGTAGAGCTGGAGGCAGCAAAATCTCAGGTGAACACACATGCACTGCCAAGATTATATAAAGCTTTTACTTTAGGTAAGGGTTCTAGCAACTCACACTTAGCGCCAAAGGACTCACTTCCCAGACAATTTGTTTATTGATATTTTCAATGCTTTTTCAAAAACAAAATTACAGGTAGGGGTTATTTGATATTTTTATAAGTTTGTTTCAGTACATTCTATGTATCTTTTATTTCATACACTCACACAAGCACAGGCACACATGCACTCACTCATACACACATTCTCTTTTCAAACCAGTGCCTTAGTGAGAGAAACAGAGCAAGCCAAGGCACCTCATGTCAGTGGAGCACCTGTGTATTACATACAAATCCTTGAAATGCTTTGGAAGGAATGAACAAATGGAGGTTAAGTCTCAGATCACATTAGAGTTCTCACTCTCCACCTTAAACCCAGACAGATCAGAACCTTCCAGCACATGGGGATCCCTGGGTGGTTCAGCGGTTTAGTGCCTGCCTTCGGCCCAGGGTGTAATCCTGAAGACCCAGGATCAAGTCCCACGTAGGGCTCTGGCTCCCTGCATGGAGCCTGCTTCTCCCTCTACCTGTGTCTCTGCCTCTGTGTGTGTGTGTGTGTGTGTGTCTCTCTCCCTCCAGCACAGTTAAACTCATACCAGAAAGAGCACTTTTTGATAGGGTAGGCAATCTGACTTCATTAATTGGGTTTCCATGTTGAATTCCTAGTGAAGACCCTTTCAACTGTTAAAACAACAAATGCTCCTCTCTCCTCCCTGACGTGCCGGCAGCCTCCCTCTGAGAAAGCCGACTCCCTCAAAGCAGGCTGTACTGCTTTGCAGGGCACTGAAACAGGAAACGGGCCCCTCCCTGTTCATGACTGTTCTCCCCATAGCAGGGCCTCACGGCAACCAGCACACTAAGTTCCCCAGCATCATCACAGCAAATGCAGATGGATTCTTTGGCCCAATTAGCCAGAACCCAGCCCCAAGTCCACTCTGCTATTGGTCCTATTGAGATCTAATGGCCATGTTATATTAACAAGACTAACTTCTTTCCATGACCAAATCCCCTTTCTATGCCCCAGAAAGAAACATCCATCCTCTTCCCACTCTAGCTTAACAGACACCCATCATTTAAGGCCTGGCCTTGCTCTCAACTGTCTGTCCTTGTCTGGTGCCTCACCCCCAGGTACCCGCTGACACTTCCCTGATACCTAAACCTCCAACTTTCCCTGCTCTTAGGTCTGTCACTGAGTTGTGCTTGGCAAAAGGGACATCCCTAGGACCCAGGTGGATCTCCTGTGTTGTACCTTGAAATCACCTCTAGTCACTATTCCAATGGCCCGGATAGACTTTGCATTGCCTGATCTGAGACAATCCACTCATCCCTCCTTAACTGGCACCCCCACCACTTGGATGAGCTAAGTAAGGTCTAGGTCCTGTTTTCTCCCAAGACAATCTACCCCAAGTACAGTCCACTCTCACAAGCCATGCCTAGAGATTTGACAACTTAGACATATTTGACACAGAAAGAACAGTCTCTACCCTCAAGGAGTTTATAATCTGTTATGGACTAAATGTTTGTGCCCCCCACACACAAATTCATGTTAAAGCCCTACCCCTCAATGTGATGGTATTAGGAGATGGAGCCTTTGGGAGCTGATTAAGATCAGATGAGATCATGAGGGTGGAGACCCCATGAATGGGATCTGTACCCTTAGAAGAGTCACAAGTCTGCTTCACTCTCTCTGCCAGGTCAGGACACAGCAAGAAGCTGGCTGTCTGCAACCCAGAAGAGGGCTCTCGCCAGAACCTGACCATGCTGGCACCCTGACCTTGAACCTCCAGCCTTTAGAGCTGTCAGAAATAAATTTCTATTGTTTGTAAGCCACTTGGTTTATGGTATTTTGTTATAGCAGCCCGAGCTAAGAACACAATCTGATCAGGGTATGTATATTCAAGAAGTTTGAGAAAAAGGATCAACATTTCTCAAGCACCTACTACATACTCTCCAAGCATTATGCTTTCCTTCTTATGTGTTGTTTCTAATATTTAAACTAACCCTAGATAAATGGTTTTGCAGATAGGCACTTTGGGATTCAGAATAGTTATTAGAGAAATTCTGGAAAATGAGAAATGACCTGAATTTCAAGATCTTGCCACCCAGCAATTCATATTATAAATGTCACATGAACCAAATTCACTGAACAAATAGGCAACCCCTTATGTTCACTAAGATGCCATTCATTCATTCATTCATTCATTCATTCTCTTAGGTGGCATACTGTGGCAATGAATGAAGTCTCTTTGGGCCTAGCAACTGAAAGACACATACTGTTTGTACCTTGGCAACCAGGGATACATGCAAATTAGGAACCTCTTATTTTTTTGGCCTTCCAAATGGCCATGGGCACACATCTGTGAGAAAGGGAGAGATTGTAAAGGGTACAGGCTCAGACTGAATATTTTCTCTCCGTAGAACCAAGGAACGAACCTCAAATCCAGTTTCATCATAACTGTGCTAAAACTGAGTCAACCAGAGTACAAAACAGAAACTAATAAACATTTTCTGATTTTTCTTTTGGCTGCCCAGCATCACAACACCTTGCCAATGTTTATGAAATTTTCTACCTGCCTTCAGCTAAATAAGTTAAAAATGTCAGATACTCACTTTCCTGATTTTGGTAAGGGCACAGGCCCTCAGCTTGGTCAGACACACTACAGGGCATTTGAATCAGTAATGAGTATGCAAAGTAGCAGGAATAGTAGATCACTGTTTTCTGAAAACAGCAGCAATGTCAGTTCCTAGGGGCAACAGGGGTGCCGAGCCCCACATCTGAGGTCCAGTGCAGGCAAAGAGAGATATACCTAGAGGTATACAAATATTCAGTGGCTCCAGTTCCAGCATCTTCACCAGACCAAATCTGTGGCATGATATGGCTGTAGTTCTAGCAATGCTGCCTCTTGTGCACTTTTCAAGCCTTTCCCCCAGCTTTCTTAAGAAAAGACTGAGCTACCCAATGAACTCCTTTTTTGCTTAAATTACCCACAGGTATGTCTGTTACTAACATGATTGTGCTATGACTCCTGGGTGTTATAGAAAAGAGGTCAAAAATAAGTTTTGACTGGCCCATCCAAGCTCAGCTCTATCAATTATCTATTGCTACATAACCAACCACCCCAAAACATTAGTTCTTAAAACATTTATTTAGTTAATAATTTGGGGGTCAGCAATCTGGGCTGAGCTCAGCTAGCCAATTTTACTGATGTGGACCAGACTCTGCTGATGTCAGGTGGGACTCACTTAGGCTTCCACAGTCAGCTATTGGGTTGACTGGGGGCCTCCACTAGCCTCCATGTGGCCTCTTAGCCTCCAGCAGGTGAGCCTGGGCTTTTCCACTTGGTGGCAGAGCTCCCAAAGCAGCAAGAACTGAAGGTGAAATCCTTCTTTGGACCAAGGCTCAAAACTTGCACAGTCACTTCTACTGTATTCTATGATTAAAGCAAGTCATGAGACCAGCCAACACTTTAAGGATGGAGACACAGATTTCACATCTTGATTTAAAAAACAGAAAAGAAGATGCAGGGTGCCTGGGTGGCTCAGTCGATTAGGCATCTGGCTCTTGGTTTTGGCTCTGTTCATGATCTCAGGGTCCTGAGATGGAGCCCCCACGTTGAGCTCTACACTCAGTGTGGAGTCTGCTTGAGATTCTATCCCCCTCCTATTCCCTCCCCCAGTTCACACTCCTTCTCTCTCTCTAAAATAAATTAATAAAATCTTTTTTAAAAGGAGCAGCACAGGGACACCTGGGTGGTTCAGCAGTTGGGCATCTGCCTTCGGCTCAGGGCGTGATTCTGGAGTTCCGGGATCAAGTCCCATATCGAGCTCCCTGCATGGAGCCTGCTTCTCCCTCTGGCTAAGTCTCTCCCTCTCTACTGTCTCTCTCATGAATAAATAAATAAAATCTTTAAAAAAAAAAAAGGAGCAGCACAGTATTGGGGGAATTTTACAATCTACCATAGCTATTTGATAAACAGCACAATGGGGAAGCTGTCACAATAGTGATAACCCTAGGGATTCCCAATTATTACAACTGCTTATATCCAGAATCTCTCTCACCATCAATTCCATTAACCCACCACCAATGCCAGCCACCAATCCAACAACAGCTAACGAAAAGCAATAAACACACAGTACTGAGTCTGCCAACTCCACAGCCTGTAAACAGTTTATGCAGAGGGCAGGCCTCTTGGATCTCCCATACTGCAGGGCACGCTAAAGATCATGAAGTCGTGTGGCATTGGACACCAGCTCTCTGGCTATGGGCCTTTCTACAAACCTCAGCTTTCCTCCCCCACAGCTCACAATCAGCATTTTCTGCATATGAACAAATGGGCAGTTTGCACACTTCAAGCAGAGGACTAGTTAATATTCCTAAATAACAGAAAAACTTACTATAACTCCAAAAGAATCTAAAAAAGCTTTGCTCTGAATTTGTTTATTAAGATCTTGAAGAGGTTTAACCATATCCTCTTAAATTGGCAAGAGCCACTTAAACTGGCAGACCCCACAAATTGAAACTTGATGTTTCCCTGACAACTGTTGAACTGAGACAGGGAAGGCTCCTGTGAGAAGTCTCCATGGAAACCACCCAGTCCTTGCATCTACCATTTACCTTATTCTTTGGCTGGCATTCAAGCACATCAAATTAGCAATAAAAACGTAAGGAAGTTGGAAGGGCTTTGGAGCGATGAAGACTATGTTTGGTACAGTGAGATTTTCCAGGAAAGAAAGCCTACTCAGTCCAAATGTCTCAAGATTCAGATTAAGAAGCCTCTGCATGCCCAACCCATTTTTTAAAATAATCTAAGAAGTTTTAAAACATAATGTACTGGTTCCCCTAGGGCGGCTGTGACAAAGCACCACAAGCTGGATAGCTTAAAACAACAGAAATTCACTGCCTCACATTTCTGGAGGCTGGAAGTCCAAAATCAAGGTATCCATAGAGTTGATTCCTTCTGAGAGCTCTAAGCGAAAATCTGTTCCGTGCCTCTCTCCTTGGAATTCCCCAAGAGTTCCTCAGCTTGTAAATGCATCGCTCCAATTTTCCTCTTCATGTGGCACTGTCTTTGTGTGGATTAGGAGCCCGCTCTACTCCAGTATGATCCCATCTTAACTTCATTATATCTGCAAAAGACCTATTTCCAAATAAGGCCACCCTCCAAGGTACTGGGAGTTAGGACCTCAACATATCTTCTTGCAGGGACACAATCCAACCCACAATCTACAGCTTTTATATAAAGTATTTGATTTTACCTATTCACTAAGTGTTTGTTAAAGCAAATTGATAGTTCCATTTAATTTATGGCTTAATCAAAATAGAAGATTCATACTTGTTCACACTGCTATACTTAGCTACTGAAATCTGAGCAAATGCAACCTTTATTCTGAATTGTCATGTGCCCAGCCCAAAACTGGAGTTTCTACTGCAAAAGAGAAGAAGGAAATGAACATCAGTGAACAACCAGAAATCTCTATTATATAGGCAAAGAGAAAAACATCACTCAGAAAAACAAGTCTAGTGTCCAGATACTCAGGGCCTTAGGTAAGAACACACTGCAAAACTGAGATCATAAAAGTTAACGGTGCTTGGAAATGACCTTGAAACTGAAATGAAGAAACTAGAATGTGTCTAACAAAACCAGAGACAAAAGGCACAGAAAAGGCATACAGAAAATAGCTTCCTAAATCAGAAGCACTTGAGGAAAAAAAGTCTATCATACACTTACATACAGGGACTCACATGGACCCATTTCAGAACAAAACTGGGCCAGAACCTTAGGACACCACCAAATACAAAAGTGCTGCATTATTTATTATTTCTGATTCTTCTGATTCTGATCTTTGTAGGTCCTGTTGTATTTTTTTTTCTTAAATGCTTTTTTCAAAACTTAAACTTTTGAGATAATTGTAGATTCACATGCAGTTGTAAGAAATGACATGAGAAAGATTATTCAGGGGAAATTGGGTAAAGGATGCACAGGATAACACCTTGTAAAAACTACGATACAAGAACACAACCAGGATACTGACATTGATAGAGTCAAAATAGAGAACAGAAAATTTCCTTCACCATAAAGATCTCTTACGCTGTCCTTTTATAGCCAATCACTTTACTCCTGCTCCTGCCCCCTCAACCCCTGAGAACCACTAATCTGTTCTCCATTTCTATAATTTTGTCCTTTAAAAAACATTATATAAATATAACTACATAGTATGTGACCATTTGGGATTGGCTTTTTTTCACCCAGCAGAGTTCTCTAGGGATCCATCCAGGTTGTTATATCTATAGTTCATTCTCTTCAATTGCTGAGTAGTATTCCATGATATGGGGTATACCAGTGTGTTTAACCATTTACCCATTGAAGGACATCTGTGTCATTTCCAGTTATGGGCTATTAAGAATAAAGCTGCTATAACCATTTGTGCACAGGTTTTTAGGTAAACATAAATCTTCCTTTCTCTGGGATATATGCCCAGGAATGCAATTGCTGGGTCATATGGTATATTTAGTGTTTTTAAAGAAACTGCCAAACTGTTTTTCCAGAGGGGCTACATCACTGTACCTTTTCAAAAGCAAGCAAGTTTTTTAGCAGCCTCATCGGTATTTGGTCATGTCACTATTTTTTATTTTAGCCATTCTGCTAGGTATGTAGTGATCTCTCATTGTGACATTAATTTGCATTACCCTAATGGCTAATGATGTTGAACATCTTTTTTAAAATTTTTTAAAAGATTTTATTTATTTATTCATGAGAGACAGAGAGAGAGAGAGACAGAGTGAGAGAGAGAGAGAGAGAGGCAAAGACATAGGCAGAGGGAGAAGCAGGCTCCTCACAGGGAACCTGACGCAGGACTCAATCCCTGGACCTCGGGATCACGCCCTGAGCCAAAGGCAGACGCTCAACTGCTTAGCCACTCAGGCGTCCCTTGTTGATCTTTTCATGTGGTTATTTGTCATCTGTCTATATATTTTCACTGAAATGTCTCTTCATGTCTTTTGCCGATTTTCTAACTGGATTTTTTTGTTTTCTTACTGTTGAGTTTTGACAGTTCTTTATATATTACAGATAATCTGTTGTCAGGTATGTGATGTGCAAATATTTTCTCCACTCTGTAGCTTGTCTCTTACAGTCTTTCTCAGAGTAAATATTGTTAATTTTTTTTAAATTGTTAATTTTGATGAAATCCAATTTATCATTTTTTCCTTTTATGGATCACACCTTTGGTGTCAAGTCGAAAAAGTCTTTGCCTAGCCCTAGGTCCTAATGACTTTGATGCTTTTTTTCACTTATAGTTTTATGTTTTATATTTGTTTGTGATCTTTGTTATTTTATATAAATATATTTAGTGTTACATAAACACATGTATAAAATATACATATATATATGTATACACACAGACACAAATAACATAAGTTGAAAGAAGGGATAAGGGATCCCTGGGTGGTGCAGCGGTCTGGCGCCTGCCTTTGGCCCAGGGTACAATCCTGGAGACCCGGGATCGAATCCCACGTCGGGCTCCCGGTGCATGGAGCCTGCTTCTCCCTCTGCCTACGTCTCTGCCCCCCTCTCTCTCTCTCTGTGTGACTATCATAAATAGATAAAAATTTTTAAAAAAATGAAAGAAGGGATAAGTGGAGTTGTCTTTCCATTGTCCAAGATAAAGATAAAACTTAACGGTAATAATTTCTTACCAAAGCATCCCCTAAATCTTAGGTTCAGAAAGTGGAAAAACCTCTATCTCCCCTCATTTCATTGCTTTTCAATCTAATCACAGTAAAATCACTCACCCACTAGCATCACTGTGTGGCAAGATGGTACATGTGTATAATAAATCCCTCCTTAAAATATGTATATGAGGCAGCCCAAGTGCCTCAGCAGTTTAGCGCCACCTTTAGCCCAGGGCCTGATCCTGGAGACCTGGGATCAAGTCCCACGTCAGGCTCCCAGGAGCCTGCTTCTCCTTCTGCCTGTGTCTCTGCCTCTCTCTCTGTGTGTCCCTCATGAATAAATAAATAAAATCTTTTAAAAAATATATCTATGAGTACTCACCATTTCCAAACCATCCATCTCCATGTTCTTCACTGCCAGGATGACCAACCATCCTGGTTTGCCTAGGACTGAGGTAGTTCCCAGGATGTAGGTCTTCCAGGGCTAAAACTGAGAAAGTCCAAGTTGGTCACCCTACTTCCAGCTCCAATGGCCCATACTCATCAAATGGATTAAGTAGGATATCAGTAGCTCCTCTCTTTTCCACTCTTTTCTAGTGAGCAGATCACCAAGCAGAACTCATTAAAGTCAAGCACACATGCTCACCTACAAATGCCACCTTTTAAATGTTCCCCAAATGATGTTTTTGAAAGCACATAAACTCCTTGGCTCCTCAAAGGTACAGTGTATCAACAAGTTAACTAAAACAGAACCCCCCCAAAAAAATAAATAAAATAAATAAAACAGAACCCATCGGGATCCCTGGGTGGCGCAGCGGTTTAGCGCCTGCCTTTGGCCCAGGGCACGATCCTGGAGACCCAGGATCGAATCCCACGTCGGGCTCCCTGCATGGAGCCTGCTTCTCCCTCTGCCTGTCTCTGCCTCTCTCTCTCTCTCTCTCTCTCTCTCTCTCTCTGTGACTATCATGAATAAATAAATAAAATCTTAAAAAAAAAAAAAAAGAACCCATGGATATTTTACCAGGCTCTGTTTTCTCACTTTCTAGATCCCAGTGTCCTACTAAAGAATACTAGTATGCAGCAGAGAAACAAAATCTATTTTAATCTAAGAGAATTGGGAAACCTCCAAAGAGCAGTGACCTGAAAAATCTTGATGCAGCAGAGGAAATCGATTTTCTACCAAAGCCATGCAGAGGATTAGACTCAGATTTAGGCCAGAAAAAGATTTACATTCCATCCAAGTCCCAATATAACATGATGCACAGATGAAAACATGCTCATGAGCAGACATAGCTGACACACATTACAAAGTGCAAAGTAGAAGTCAGCTCTTTTTTAATATTTTATTTATTTATTCATGAGAGAGAGAGAGAGAGAGAGGCAGAGACACAGGCAGAGAGAGAAGCAGGCTCCATGAAAGGAAGCCCAATGTGAGACTTGATCCCCAGACCCAGGATCACGCCCTGAGCCAAAGGCAGAGGCTCAACCGCTGAGCCACCCAGGCATCCCCAGAAGTCAGCTCTTAAGAACATGTGTCCCAAAGGTAAAAACACACAATTTATAAGTTGTAAAAAATATTCTGATGAATCATAATCAGTCTTTTAAATGTATTTTATAATTAGTTTTTATTCTCATCTTGGTCCCTTTTCAAAATGCCCACCAATCTTCAGGATCAGAAAATAACATCAGTCATGCATTTATAATAATCAAGAAATTATTTTTTAAGATATTATTTATTTATTTGACAGAGGGAGTGCATGAGTACAATCAGGGAGAATGGCAGAGGGAAAAGGAGAAGCAGACTCCCCAATGAGCGGGGAGCCCAACATGAGACGATCCCAGGACTCTGGGATCATGACCTGAGCCAAAAGCAGATGCTTCACCAACTGAGCCACCCAGGCACCTCTGATGATCAAGAAATTCTTTTTTTTTTTAGATTTTATTTATTTATTCAAAAGAGACACAGAGAGAGAGAGAGGCAGAAACACAAGCAGAGGGAGAAGCAGGCGCCATGCAGGGAGCCTGATGTGGGACGCGATCCCAGGACTCCGGGATCACATCCTGAGCCAAAAGCAGACACTTAACTGCTGAGGCACCCAGGCATCCCAAGAAATTCTTAAAATTGATAATAGGTATCTTAAAATTACAAAAACCTCCAGCTTCCCACCTTTCAAATGTAGACAACTATTCCACCCACATGTAACACACCTACAATTTGACACTATATCACATTTTTATTATAACCTCTATTAATAACTGTAAGATCCCCTATACACAGCTACAGCTACACTTAGAACCAAAAGTAGTACTGATGACCAGTTTGACCTTGACTGACCTGGACACCTATACTGGACAGTGTACAATGAGAAAGCAGTTCTGCCCATCAGGTGGCCACCTATTCTGGCTACAGTGAAAATTAAAATTAAAGCTACCTTTCACAGTGCTCTTCACTTTTGCAAATTTTCTTCAAATTCTTAATTTTTTTCAATCTTCCTATGTCTAAGAAAGAAAATATGATGCATAGGATGTTAAGTCAATAGAGTCAAGGAAAGCTATCACTGTGTAAATGAAGCATGACATTGGGACAGTAGGAGTCAAGATCGAAAGTGAGTGAGCCAGCTTCGTGTAGAATTGGTCACATCCAACTGAACACAATTTTGAAAAGAAAAGGAAAATACTTAAAGGAAGCAAAAAGCTCTAAGCCAATGCAATCAACAGTGGTTAAAAGTGATGGGCTGATTCCTTAGGTGGAAACATTTTTGATTTCATGGTTGCTCGATTAGACACAGTAAATCCATATACCTCTGTTCCCAGTCAAAGCCTATCTTCTATTCCCCAAAGCTCGAACCAAGTGAAAAAAACAAAAGGAGAGTTAAACTGCTTCAGGAAGAAGACCCATTAAGATCCTCAAGTTTTATAAAAACCTAACTCAACCTCAGAGATACACAGAAAAACTCAGTTCTGAATTTGGTTCAACAAATCCCCTTTCCATCAGCTACCAGATTGATGGGCACCACACATTAACTGGAAGGGGCACGTCCCAGAAATAGATGAATGAAGAAAGGAGAGGCTTCTGCAAGAAGTCTCCATGGAAACCACCCAGTCCTTGCATCTACCATTTATCTTCTATTTTGGCTGTCATTCAAGCACACCAAATCAACAATAAAAACATAAGGAAGTTGGAAAGGCTTTGGAATTGAAGGATTCAGTGTTTGGTACAGGGAGATTTTCCAGGAAAAAAAGAGACCAGAGCAGTCTGAACTTCTCAGGACTCAAGAGGCCTCTACTAGTTCAGCCCATTAAAAAAACAAGTCCCGTGGGACGCCTGGGTAGCTAAGCGGTTAAGCTTCTGCCTTCAGCCCAGCACATGATCCTGGAGTCCTGGGATCAAGTCCCACATCAGGTTCCCTGCATGGAGCCTGCTTCCCTCTCTGCCTGTGTCTCTGCCTCTATCTCTCTCTCTCACGAATAAATAAATAAAATCTTTTAAAAAATAAAAAATAATAAATAATAAAAAAACAAATCCCCCAAAGGAATATGCTTATCATGATGAGCACTAGGTGATGTATGGAATTGTTGAATCACTATATTGTATACCTGAAACTAATATTACACTGTATGTTAACTGGAATTTCAGTAAAAACTTAAATTCCTCAAATGAAGTGTTTGCAAGTTTTTTTTTAAGATTTTTTATTTATTCATAGAGACAGAGAGAGAGAGAGGCAGAGACACAAGCAGGCATCATACAGAGAGCCCAATGTGGGATTCGATCCAGGGTCTCCAGGATCACGCCCTGGGCTGCAGGCGGCGCTAAACCGCTGCGTCACTGGGGCTGCCCCAACACAGTTTTTATAATATGTATTTGATCTTGCCCATTCACTAAATATTTATACAAGTAAATTTATATTTCCATTTATGTTGGGAATGATTGGGTATTTTAAAGTTTGAAATTCTGTTTTGGAATTTTAAAATATGAAAAGGAAATACAACTTACAATTTTGCAACTATGGGAAATAAGGATCCTACACATGTAGTAACCAGTCTCCCAGATGGCCCCCCCATGATGTCCATGCCCTAGTATTCACCATGCCCTTATATAGCCCTTTCCCACTTTGTTTCAGGGCTGTCTTTGTGACCAATTGAATGTGACAGAAATGATGATATGTGACCCCTGAGGTGAGGACATAAAAGATACTGTGGCTTCTTAAAAGGGGGGAGGGGGCACCTGGCTGGCTCAGTCAGCAGAGCATGCAACTCCCAATCTACGGTGTGTGTTCAAGCCCCAGGTTGGGCATAGAGATTACTTTAAAAAAAAAAAAAAAAGGTACTGTGATTTCTGTCTTGCTGTCTCTCTCAGATCCCTCACTCTGCGGGAGGCCATCTACTATGTTCAAAGACATTCGAGCAGCGCTAAGGAGAGTCACATGTGGTGAGAAACTGAGGCCTCCTGCCAACAGTCATGTAAGTGAGCCATCAAAGAAGCAGGCCTTCCATCTCCAATTGGGCCTTCAGATGGCTGAGGCCTGAATGACAACTTGACTGCAACCCCAGGAGAGACCATGACAACCCCAGTTGTCATCCAAAACCACCAGCTTAACTTCTGGATTCCTGTGTCTCAGAAACTGCATGAAATAATAAATGTTTGTTGTTTTAAAGTGCTAAATTTAGAGGTAATTTGTCATGCAGCAATAGAAAGCTAATACAACACAAACTGTTATCATTCAGGCGTTGCCTGCCTGCCTTTCTTAAGGTTGAAATGAATGCTAAAGAGGTAGTATAGGATTGTGTAAAGGACAGGACTCTGCAGGCAAATGTATCTGGGTCAAATCCCAGGGATTTAATAGTGATCTACTGAATGCAGCCTATCATAGACCGGAAAACCTTTTCTTCTTAAACTTTTGTCATGGTAATATCTTATCCTCTGAAGGCAAATTCTCAAATGAAAGTCAAAGTTGCCTGCAAAGTACTTTGCAGGGCCCACACAGGAGCCAACAGAAAATAACACCCTTTTGACCTTTAACTTTTTTTTTTTTTTTTAAGATTTTCAATGAAAGGCACTTAACTAGGAAACTGCTTTCTTAAATTGTGGTCAGAATATTAAGATATGATAACTCTTACACTCTGCACTCTATTAGGAAAGAGGTTCTTCATTTTTTACTCCATGGCTGGTGAATCCGTTTTAGAAATCTTTTTAAATGCAAAAAATAAGCATAGGACTAAAGGGGAAGCCAATTATTAAAACAGGTATTAAAATATTGTACTAACTTGTGATATGGTAATATATATACTATTTTATTATGACATTAAGCATCAAGAGTGGAAACTCTAAAAAAAAAAAAAAAAAAAAAAAGAGTGGAAACTCTAATAACAGCCAAAATTTTGAAGTAGTGATTAGCA
This sequence comes from Canis lupus familiaris, assembly GCF_011100685.1. Classification (NCBI taxonomy): domain Eukaryota; kingdom Metazoa; phylum Chordata; class Mammalia; order Carnivora; family Canidae; genus Canis; species Canis lupus. The sequence continues at coordinate 13,208,864 of NC_049260.1, read as the reverse complement.
TAAATAGTGCAAGATGTCTGTAACAGCTGTGATGCCTTATGAAGCTGATTGACAACACAGTCGCAGGTGGGGCTAATAGCACTGTAATTTGTTGCCCACGTTAATTGATGAATATGCTAAATATCTATTATTAGTCAAAATATATACTTTTTTTTTCATTCAAGGTCAAGGTCCCCTTGAATTCTATCCACAGATCCTTCGAAGATCTAAGAATCCAGGAAAAGAATCCGTGTTTAAAAATGAGTAATAACCTAAGATGTGACTCCTTCCCAGAGGGATGCAAATTTTAAGATGTATGCTGACATCATTTAGAATGTTTTCGTTATAAACAACACAGATAAAAGGGTTGTGATTTTTCTGATTGTCTTACACCACCAATGCCTTGTACCCAGCACATAAAAAAGCAAGTGTTAATAAATAAATAACATCTACACCTGGAATAAAAGAAGTAACCCATGTTCACTTTTATTCTGGACACTCTCTTGACAGAAATCCTGTTGTTAGACTTGGCTGACTGCCTAGAATTTTATTTGGACTAGCCCTTCACCATGGGAGAGAAAGCAAATTTTATACTACCCTCAGAATTTATCCTCTGCCTACCTCCTACACTTCTTGAGATTGTTCTCAGATTTCTTAATCAATATTGAAGAAAATAAAATCTCCTGTGGCTATGAATTTTGGCACGCTTAATGGTATCCATGGAAACGTCCTAATTGAAAACATTCAGTTCCCATTGGATCATCTTATCCCATGAAGCATTTAAGAGAATTTGTTTAAATCCTCCCACATATTTGACACCCCATAAAGAGTCTTACAGTGCTAGGTAATACATTTATGGTATGGGGGGAGGATTTATAATCTGAGCATTCAAAATAATTCTAGGGACTTGCTTATGGGCATTCAAAACTCTGACTAGGATATGTTTGTATTAGTAAATTTAGCGTTTTGTCTGTAATATAAATAGCACTCTTAAGTTAGGCAAAGCTTACCAGAAATTTCCTTTTTTAGGAGTGCCTGGGTGGCTCAGTTGGTTAAGTGTCTGACTCTTGATTTCAGCTCATCTCATGATCTCAAGGTTGTAAGATCGAGCCCCACATCAGGCTCTGCACTGGGCATGGAGCCTGCTTAAGATTCTCTCTCTCCTTCTCCCGTTGCCCCTCACCCCCTCTCTCCCTGAAACAATAAATAAATAAATTTCCTTTTTTATTGCTTTAAAAGTTGACCACTTAGGGGCACCTGGGTGGCACAGTCAGTAGAGTATCCAACTCTTATCTTGGGGTGGTGAGTTTAATCCCCACGTTGGTAGTAGAGATTACTTTTTAAAAATTGACCTTTTATTAATTTAGGCAATAGAAGATAAGGTGGTAGAAGCTGGAAGGCACTTGGTTTCTCACCTTTCCTTGTAATTCCGCCTCACATGTTATTAAATGGCCCACAATTTCTAGTTAGAATCAACATCGCTTTTCCTATTTTAAGGATCCAATGCGGGCAGCCCGGGTGGCTCAACGGTTTAACGCTGCCTTCAGCCCAGGGCATGATCCTGGAGACCCAGGATCGAGTCCCACATCAGGCTGCAGGCATGGAGCCTGCTTCTCCCTCTGCCTGTGTCTCTGCCCCTCTCTGTCTCTCGTAAATAAATAAAATCTTTAAAAAAAATAAAGATCCAATGCTACAAATAATGAGTACAGGATCATAAAAAGATCCAGCTTTACGCTTCTCTTGCCCAAGGCACATCTGTTTTGTGTTATCAATCGGTACTAGGGTCAAGTGGATAGAGAATCAGATGCTGCAATTAAGAAAAGCTATTTTACCTTTTTACACCTCTTCTTATATGTAAAAAGGGAGGTGAGGGTGTCATGCCCCTCTTGCTCCAAAAATTTAGGATTGTTGCAATTGAACCCAATCCTTACCTTCATCAATTTTACATCCCAGTGACTGCTCCTCCTTCTAATGCTCTAGTGCTCACTCAGTATGAGTGGCCCAAGAAAAAAAAAGAAAACACAAGGGCACTGAGAGAGCATGGATAACAGCCAAGGCTGACAGAGTTTCAATAACCTGGGATTAGAAAAGCTGTACAAATATATTTATTATCAAGATGTTTCAACTTGTTATTATTATCAGCTTACTTCTATGGAGTAAAAGGTCTTCTGTGCTCACACCAGATGGCCAGGAAAGCATTAGGAAATCATTTCTAAAGGATGTGTTCAGTAATCCAAAACAAGCCAAAAGTTGAACCTCCTGTTTTGAACAACCCAACATCCAAAGAGCAGAGGAAATAAAGTATTCCTTCTTTCCTTCAACTTTCTACCCTCATTAGGTGATCAATATGACAAAATAAAATAGTAAATATCACAATCCCTATACCGAATATGTTTGTCAATATGTAATTGAATTTTTTTTAAAGATTTTATTTATTTATTCATGAGAGACACAGAGAGAGAGAGAAAAAGAGAGGCAGAGACACAGGCAGAGGGAGAAGCAGGCTCCAAGCAGGAAGCCCGACGTGGGACTCGATCCCAGGTCTCCAGGATAATGCCCTGAAGGCAGCACTAAACCGCTGAGCCACCTGGGCTGCCCTGTAATTGAATTTAAAACAGAGGCTTTCATTCCATCACCGCCCTGGGAGAAGTACAGCTACCCAGGGCCCACCATGAGGTGAAAAGCCTAAGCCAGGATGACATACTACATGGAGAGATACAGGCCACAGACACTGAGGAGCCTTTCCTAAGAGTGAAGAGGCAATCTTGGAAGTACCAGCCACCCCATCAATGCTATCTAGAGCCCAGTTGAGACCTTCTGAAATCCCTGACCAACAAAACTCTGAGAATGGTTACTGTAAGCCACCAAGTTCTGGAGTGGGTTTTCAGGCAGTAATATAGAACCAAAACAGTCATCACCTCTTGGAATGAGCTTTGTACCACCAGAGAAGAAACAGAGAATTGACCCAATCTTTCTTCAGACAAGAGTAGAAAATGAACAAGGGTCCTTTCAGCTGGCTCAGACCTCAAAGGCACTCATCCTTAATCCTCACGCAGAAGGGACTGCCTGACTTCTGCTCGACTCATCCCAATAGGAATCATTAAGGCCGTAAAAACTTTATTTTTTTTTTTCGTAAGAACTTTAATGGTGAGGGGCTACCTCATTCAATTTCAGATCTTCCATGAATAGGAAGCTGAGGCAGGACCCTAAAGACTACTGATTCTTCAGAGAAATGACTTCTTGCCTCTAGGAATCCTCAAAGTGTAGGAACCACACAGAAAGCCTGTAAACTGTTTGCAGGTACCTAATAATGGGTTATGCCATCTATCAATACACTAATCTCTCAAGAGCAAGACACAGGCTAGTCCTGGAGTCTCTCTTACATCTACAGCCCACAGGAACCAAATCTGCTAACAGGCTCAAGGCCGTGTCAAATTTTTGAGGAAATGAGGGACGCCTGAGTGGCTCAGCGGCTGGGTGCCTGCCTTCGGCTCCAGTCGTGATCCCGGGATCCGGAATCAAGTCCTGAATCAGGCACCTGAGAGGAGCCTGCTTCTCCCTCTGCCTGTGTCTCTGCCTCTCTCTCTCAGTCTATGTCTCTCATGAGTAAATAAATAAATATTTTTTAAAAATTTTCTGAGGAAATGAAACAGACATCCAACACCATACATCAAAGGAATGGGTGGGTCATTGAGCAATATTATTTTATGAGAATTTTAAAATCTATAGCTGTTTCTTCAGTTCCAGCAAACTAGGACACGTGGCCATGCTAGCTACATTGTATGGTGCTATTAAAATTAGTTCTAATAAATATTCCCAACACAAAAGAATGATTGTGAGTGAACCCTCGAAGAAAAATGAGAACTGTTACTAAGAATAAGGAGCCCCTTTTACTCTGCAAAATGTTTTATAGTGGGGCACCTGGGTGGTTCAGTCGCTTAATCATCTGCCTTCAGCTCAAGTCATGATCCCAGGGTCCCGGGATCAAGCCCATCGGGCAAAGCAGGGAGCCTGCTTCTCCCTCTCCCCCTCCTTGTGTGCTGTCAAATAAACAAACTCTTTTTTTTAAATGTCAATAAATAAGGAAAGAGAAAGAAAGAAAGAGAGAAAGAAAGAAAGAAGGAAGGAAGGAAGGAAGGAAGGAAGGAAGGAAGGAAGGAAGGAAGGAAGGAAAGGAAGAAGAAAAGAAAGAAAGAAAGAAAGAAAGAAAGAAAGAAAGAAAGAAAGAAAGAAAGAAAGAAAGAAAGAAAAAGAAAGAAAGAAAGAAAGAAAAGAAAAGAAAGTCTTACAGTTTTGTCCCAAAGCAGCCTTTGCAGAGAAGGTGGTTCACTTTACAGACAAGGTAATAAGGACACACCAAGACTGCGGTGAGAGAAAGGGCCTTTATGAACCCTAGGCCTCTAACACTGCGGGAATTTATCCTAATTTCTATGTATTTATACCTATCAAACCATGTACAAAAGCATGGATGGTCTGAATGCCTATACCCAACTGGTAGATGGTCAAGATGGAAAACACAAAAGGCAATTTTTTTTAAAGATTTTTTTTTTATTTTTATTTATTTATGATAGTCACAGAGAGAGAGAGAGGCGCAGAGACACAGGCAGAGGGAGAAGCAGGCTCCATGCACCGGGAGCCCGATGTGGGATTCGATCCCGGGTCTCCAGGGTCGCGCCCTGGGCCAAAGGCAGGCGCCAAACCACTGCGCCACCCAGGGATCCCCAAAAGGCAATTTAAACTCTGATCTGCGGGCAGCCCAGGTGGCTCAGTGGTTTAGTGCCACCATCAGCTCAGGGCCTGATCCTGGAGACCCAGGATCGAGTCTCACGTCGGGCTCCCTGCATGGAGCCTGCTTCTCCCTCTGCCTGTGTCTCTGTGTGTCTCTCTCATGAATAAATAAATAAAATAAATAAACTCTGATCTGCTTCCCTACAGGAATAATTTCACCTCTCCTTGCCCTATCCCATCCAAAATACCCCAACCCTGGAGGTAAAAATTACCAAACCAACAATTATTCCTGTCAACTTTCAGAATAAAACTACTCCCTGTACCAGGATTTGGAGTTACTAGATATTAATTTATGCCAAAATGCAGAAATTGCTCTGTATTACATGGCAAATAATATTTTTATCATAGTCTTCATATAAGAGCAAAAATTGAAAGACCTTATCACAGATATAAGAGAAAGCTACTGTTTATAGTAAAATATTGTGATGACATTTAAAATAAGGTTACCAGGAGCTAGGGGAGAGGGGAAATGGATAATTATTGTTTAGTAGGTACAGGGTTTCTGTTTGGGACGATGAAAAAGTTCTGGGAATGGATAGTGGTAATGGTTGTACAACATTGCAAATGTACTTAATGCCAATGAATTGTACACTTAAAAGTGGTTACAATGGTGTTATGTATTTTACTACAATAAAAAAAATTTTCTAAGATGTTGTTTATTTGTCAGAGAGAGAGACAGAGACAGAGCACAAACAGGGAGAGTGGCAGGCAGAGGGAGAAGCAGACTCCCCATATAGCAAGGAGCCCAACACAGGACTCAATCTCAGGACCCTAGGATCATGACCTATGGCCCAACCGACTGAACCACCCAGATGCCCCAATAAAAAAAATTTAAAGGAAAAAATTGCCCCCAAGAGGAAATAAAAAGTCATGAATGGGTAAATCCTGCATTAACATTTCAATGGTAGAAGATGACTCAAGAAAAAAGAAGTTAAAACTTGGTTTCAGGGATCCCTGGGTGGCGCAGCGGTTTAGCGCCTGCCTTTGGCCCAGGGTGCGATCCTGGAGACCCGGGATCGAATCCCACATCGGGCTCCCAGTGCATGGAGCCTGCTTCTCCCTCTGCCTATGTCTCTGCCTCTCTCTCTCTCTGTGTGACTATCATAAATAAATAAAAATTAAAAAAAAAAAACTTGGTTTCATGTTAGGTATATGTCAAGCTGAATGCTTTTGAAAGTTTTTTCAATTATAATCTTTCAATCTAAACACTGTTGTAAGAGACTTCCTGGTATTTTTTTTTATTTTTATTTATTTATGATAGTCACAGAAAGAGAAATAGAGAGAGGCAGAGACATAGGCAGAGGGAGAAGCAGGCTCCATGCACTGGGAGCCCGATGTGGGATTCGATCCCGGGTCTCCAGGATCGCGCCCTGGGCCAAAGGCAGGCGCCAAACCGCTGCGCCACCCAGGGATCCCGAGACTTCCTGGTATTGATCACTCTGATATTTCATACCTAAATACACTTCAGATATAGGCAATGCTTTAACCAAATGATAAAAATTTAAATCACCAATGAGAGACAAACAGATATGTGCCTTCTAATGCATGCATTATCTGAGAAGGACCTCACTGCTCATGCATGATCCAGATAAAAATGCATAATCTTAATCTAAACATGAGTTGGTTGGTAGCTACCAATCAAACCCAAATTTGGTACATTCTACAAAATAGTGTCATGAAATGTCATTGTTCAAAATGTCAATGTCACAAAAGACAAAGAAAGGCTTGCAGAAATGATCCCAGATCAAAGGAGACTAGAGAAATGACAAATTCAGTATGTGTCCCTGGGTGAGATCCCATATCAGGAAAAAACAAAGATTCCCACAAAAAAAATTTTGGGGACAACTGAGGAAATTGGAATATAGGCTGCAGACTAAAGTACTGTACTGATATAAACTTCCTGAATTTGAAGGGCGCCTGGGTGGTTCAGTAGGTTAAGCATCTGCCTTGAGCTCAGGTCATGGTCCCAGGGTCCTGGGACTGGGCCCCACACTGGGCTCCCTGTTCAGCAGGAAGTCTGCTCCTCCAGCTCCTCCCCCAGGTCATGCCCTCTCTTTCACTTGCCATCTAACAAATAAATAAAATCTTTTTTAAAAAACTTCCTGAATGTGCATAACTCTATGTGCTTGTGTACAGTCTTCAGATTTAATACTTTAGTAGAAAACTTAAAAACAGTATCATGGGGCAGCCCTGGTGGCTCAGCGGTTCAGTGCCCCTTTCAGCCCAGGATGTGATCCTGGAGACCCAAGATCAAGTCCCACATCAGGTTCCCTGCATGGAGCCTGCTTCTCCCTCTGTCTGTGTCTCCGCCTCTCTCTTTCTGTTTCTCATGAATAAATAAGTAAAATCTTTTTTTAAAAAAACATTTATATTTAAAAAACAGTATTATGACTAGATATTGTAAGTCTAAAGAGAACTGTTTATAAATGCTATAATATACTTAGTGTTTTTCACACTAAAAACTCACACTAATTGTATGAGGTAGCAATTCTCCAAATACTTTATATGTATACTAAAATTAAATAAATATTTAATTTTAAACTACTAAGGCATATAAGAGCATGATGTTTGCAACTTAATGTCAAATAGTTTAGTACAGGTAGATGATAAATAAATGGATGGATGAATAGATATAAAATACATATACATACATGGAAAGAGAGAAAGAAAATAAGGCAAATGCGGCAAATGTTAAGTAAATCTAGGTAAAGGATACATAAGATTTCTTGGTACTATTCTCACAATTTTTCTGTCGGTTTGAAATTACTTCAAAATAAAAAGTTTAACCTGGGTCCTTGAATTATTATATGAAAAACAACCTACATAACCCAAAATACCCACACTGGGAAGTAAAGCTTCTGTTGGGTTAAGCCTCTGAAAGTTAGAATACACAGTTACACTAACCAATATGACAGGACTTTAATGTAATTGATCTTGGCTGCCGGGAGGGCAGAGCTCTATTTTACTTAATCAAAAATTTATCACAAATACTCTAGGAAATGATATGAAATGAAATGGATATGGATCCACCAATGAACGCTAAAAATTAACAGGCAAAAATCTGAGGAGAAATAGGATACTCACATAGTCGTAAAGCATCTCCTCCTAAGATACTTTAACCAAGGGGGATATCCTACAGGCACCAACTTAAGGGATCGAGGTAAATAACACCATTAATAAAACTGTCATCATTATGAACTCCATGACAGAGTACAATGGAGAGTATACATCGTTGTATCCTAGTAATCTTGCCAAAAATGTACAACTTTATTCAAATCATAAGAAAATATGAAACAAACTCAAAGGACCATTCTACAAAATAACTGATCAATACTCTCCAAAACTGTCAATAAAGACAAGATTAAAAACTGTTACAAAAAAAAAAAACTGTTACAGACTAGACAAGACTAAGGAGAAATAACTAAATGCAATATGGGATCCTGAATAGTATCCTAGAACAGAAACAGACCACCAGTAGAAAAGTGATGAAATGAGAATAAGGCCTGTAGGTTAGTTAATAAGATTGTAGAAATGTTAATTTCCTGTTCTTGATCACTGTACTGATTATGAAAGATGCTAAAATTAAGTAGCAAGGTAGGAAATATAAGAGGACTCTGCTAGTCTTGCAACTTATCTAAAAGTCATTTTCTGTAAGCTCATCTCTTGAGTGATTGAATGAATATTCCTACTGGATTGAACATACACGTTAATCTCCACTACTACTCAAAACTCCACTAGAACAATAATATGGAGTTGCTGTTTTGTTAAGTCTTAAACCTACAAGAACAAGAGAAAGGGAAAAAAATTATGGTGCCTAGAAAACAGATGGACATATAATGAAGGGCAGGAAGTGGAAACCAAGGAGGTCAATTCATACAACAGACTCTGGGACAGGACCCAACTCCCTCTGAGATGTAAACAGAGCTAGAGGCAGGAAGGTAACAGCATTTCAAACCTAAGACACCATTATTTAGGTAGCACTGAGAAAACAGCCAAATAAGATATGACACAATAGTATTACCACTTAGTGTTTATCTTAGACTTATTAAAAGGAGCTCTTTTATACTTATATTTTTCATTTATCACTCATATATACATAGAAAGGAAAATAAGCAAAATTAGTTGCTCAAGGTTTTCCTAAAACTTCACATTCAGAATTGAGCTTCTGTCAATCTTTTTGACTAAGATGCCCACGTTTTTCCATAGTATTGTCCTCTGTGCCATCAACACCATTGGGCAATGCAGTATTTCTTTTTAAAAAATCCATAAGGGATCCCTGGGTGGCGCAGCAGCTTAACGCCTGCCTTTGGCCCAGGGCGCGATCCTGGAGACCCGGGATCGAATCCCACGTCGGGCTCCCGGTGCATGGAGCCTGCTTCTCCCTCTGCCTGTGTCTCTGCCTCTCTCTCTCTCTCTCTCTCTCTCTCTCTCTCTGTGTGTGTGTGTGCCTATCATAAATAAATAAAAAATTTTAAAAATCCATAAAAAGGGATGCCTGGGTGGCTCAGCGGTTGAGTGTCTGCCTTTGGCCCAGAGCGTGACCCTGGAGTCCCGGGATCAAGTTCCACGTCGGGCTCCCTGCATGGAGCCTGCTTCTCCTTCTGCTTGTGTCTCGCCTCTCTGTCTCTCATGAATAAATAAAATCTTAAGAAAAATAAAAAATAAAAAAATCCATAAAAAGAAACTGGAACCATTAGTACTCTGCTTTGAAACTTAGTAAACCTATACTACTTTTGACTATTGCTTTGAGTTTGCTACTAAACACTGAGGGCACAAAAAAAAAAAAAAAAACACTGAGGGAGCATTCAACTTACCTCTCTGACTACCCCCACCTCTCAACCATTTGGATCCTAAGAGTTAACAGTGCTCTACTCTAGACTTCAGTATTCTTTCCCAAGCCACATCCAGTAGGCCAGCTTTAATGCAATGGAAGATAGCATTAATTGTCCTAATTAGATGTCCTAATTTTCAGTGAGGGAGGAGGGAATATGTGCCTAAGAATAGATAAAACAAATCAAGACAGTGTTGTAGTAGTATAACGATAGAAACAGAGCAATGGAATAGAATGAGTTGGGATGCCTGGGTGGCGTCTGCCTTTGGCTCAGGGCATGCGTGATTCTGGAGTCCCAGGATCAAGTCCCACATCGGGCTCCCTGAATGGAGTCTGCTTCTCTCTCTGCCTGTGTCTCTGCCTCTCTCTCTCTGGGTCTCTCATGAATAAATAAATAAATCCTTAAAAAAAAGAGGAATAGAATGAGTTGTCCAACTCTTTATGATCAACTGATTTTGGACAAGGGTTCCAAAACCATTCAATGGGGAAAAAATGATGCTAGGACAACTTTGCAACAAATGACATGAAGACAACTGGATATCCATATACACAAAGATGGAGTTGAAACCCCCATCTCACACCACATACAAAAATTAACTCCAAACAGATCAAAGACCTAAATGTAAGAGCTAAAACTATACAACTCTTAGAAGAAAACATAGGAGTAAATTTTTGTGATCTTGGATTAGACAATGGTTTCTTAAATATGACACCAAAAACACAATGACAAAAGTAAATAGATTACCTCATCAAAATAAAAAATTGGGGCACCTGGGTGGCTCAGGGGATGAGCATCTGCCTTTGGCTCAAGTCATGATCCGGGGATCCTGGGATCAAGTCCCACATCGGGCTCCCCACTTCTCCCTCTGCCTATGTCTCTACCTGTCTGTGTCTCTCATGAATAAATAAATAAAATATTTTAAAAATAATAAAAAATAAAAATAATTTAAAAACTGTATGCTTCAGGAGCTCCTAGGTAGCTCAGTTGGTTAACCATCTGCCTTTGGCTCAGGTCATGATCCCAGGGCCCCGGGATTGAGTCCTGAGTCGTTGGGCTCCCTGTTCAGGAGGGAGTCGGCTTCTCCCTCTCCTTCTGTCCCCTCCCCAGCCCCTCAAGCTCTCCCTCTCTCTCTCTCAAATAAGCAAATAAAATCTTTTAAAAATATTGTATGCTTCAAAGAACACTACCAAGATAGTGAAAAGACAACCCACAGAATGAAAGAAAAATTTTGCAAGCCATTTATCTGATAGAGGACTTATATTTAGAATACAGAAAAAACTACGACTCAATTTTTTTAATTTATTTTTTATTGGTGTTCAATTTGCCAACATATAGAATAACACTCAGTGCTCATCCCATCAAGTGCCCCCCTCAGTGCCCGTCACCCAGTCACCCCCACCCCCCACCCACCTCCCTTTCTACCACCCCTTGTTCATTTCCCAGAGTTAGGATGACTCAATATTTTATAAAGACAAACAACCTAATTTTAAAATGAGCAAAGGGTCTAAATAGACATTTCCATAAAGAAGATATATAAATGGCAAATAAGCACATGATATCATCAACATCATTAGTCACTAGAAGAATACAAACTAAAACCACAATAAGATACCATTTCTTGGGATGCCTGGGTGGCTCAGCGGTTAAGCATCTGCCTTTGGCTCAGGGCATGATCCTGCAGTCCTGGGATCGAGTCCCACATCGGGCTCCCTGCATGGAGCCTGCTTCTCCCCCTGCCTCTGCCTCTGCCTCTGTGTGTGTGTGTGTGTGTGTGTGTGTTTCTTATGAATAAATAAAAAAAATAAAATAAAATCTTTAAAAAAAAAGATACCATTTCTTACCCAGTAGGATGGCTATAATAGAAAAGATAGACAATAACCAATGTCAGTGAGGACATAGAGAAATTGGAATCTTCATATATTGCTAGTGGGAAATGTAAAATGATGCAGCACCTTTGGAAGTCTGGCAGTTCCTCAAAAAATTGAAAACAGAGAGGAGCCTGGGTGGCTCAGGTGGAGGTGGTTGAGAGTCTGGCTCTTGATTTTGGCCAGGTCATGATCTCAGGGGTCCTGGGATTAAGCACACTCTCCCCCCACACTCTCTCTAACAAAAATAAATAAATCTTTTCTAAAAATTGAACTCAAAGTTACCATATGTAACCTACCAATTCCACTTCTAGGTTATTAACCAAGAGAAATGAAAACATACATCAACATAAAAACTTATACACAAATGTTCATAGCAGCACTATTCGTAACAGCCAAAATGTAGAAATAATCCATGTCTACCAACTGATGAATGGATAAATAAAATATGATATATACATATAATCAAATATTATTGGGCCATAAAAATTAGTGATACATGGATGAACACTGAAAACGTTATACTAAAAAAAAAGCTAGGGCAGTCCAGGTGGCTCAGCAGTTTAGCGCCACCTTCAGCCCAGGGCCTGATCCTGAGGACCCAAGATTGAGTCCCACGTCAGGCTCTCTGCATGGAGCCTGCTTCTCCCTCTGCCTGTGTGTGTCTCTGCCTCTCTCTCTGTGTATCTCATGAATAAATAAATAAAATCTTTTAAAAAAATAAAATAAAAAATTTTTAAAAAGCTTGTTACAAATGACCACATATCATACAATTCCATTTATAAGAAATGTTCAGAATAGGCAAATCCATATAGATAGAAAGCAAAGTTGTGGTTACCTAGGGATAGTAGGACTGGGAATGCCTACTATTGGGTATCCTGCATATGGTTTCTTTTTGTGGTGATGAAAATATTCTGGAAATATATAGTGAATACACTAAAAACTGAATTGTATGCTTTAAATGAGTAAGTTGTATGAGAATTATATCTCAATAAAGCTGTTAATTTAAAAAGTGAGGAAACAAGGTGCACCTGGGTGGGTCAGTTAGTTGAACATCTGCCTTCAACTGAAGTCAGGGTCCTGGGATTGAGCCCCACGTTGGGCTCCCTGCTCAGTGGAGAGCCTGCGTCTCCCTCTCCCTCTGCTACTCTTCCTGCTCATGTGCTCGTAGGCTCGCTCTGTTTCTCTGTGTGTCAAATAAAATATTTTAAAAACTAAAAAATAAAAGTGATAAAAATAAGACAAAAAGAAAACTAAAAAAAACTGCATGAATGTTCCAAAGCTGATTATGTTAAGTATATTAAACACAACAGGATGACTGTAGAAAATATAATCTTTATCTAATATAGGATTTATTAAATTAAAATAGCATAATCAGTTCAGGTGGCTTAGTTAGGATTATTGAAGTATCAATGTTTATATGGTGGCTGAAAAGCCCAAAAGCAGAAAGCAATATAGTTGGAAATAAATAGAACTGGGGGGATTATAATTACTGATCTAGCAAAGAAAACACATTAACTAGTAAAGTGATAAAATTCATTATCCTCATTTGGGAAGGGTTAGAAGTTATTTGTTATGATAAAAAAGCAACATGGGTATAGAAAGAGTTGAAATCAAGTGTATTTGAGATATGCCATAGTATATGATACTACGCTTGTGAAAGCAGTAACATTTAGTGGAAGAGAGGAAAATACAATACCCAAAAAGAATCCAAATACATATGAACCTATACACAAATCTAACCTTTTATTATTCAGTACAATCTCCCATTTTAGATGTAGAATAATACAGAGTAGGGGTTGGCAAACTTTGTAAATACTTTAGGTTCTGAGGTTCTGTGGGCTATAATAAAGTCTCTTGTTACAGTTATTCACCTCAGCCACTCTCGTGCAAAAGCAGCTATAGATTACCATTAAAACTGTTTATGGAAGCTGAAATTTGAGTTTCATATAATTTTCACATGTCATGAAATATCCTTTTTATTTTCATCCCAACCATTTAAAAATGTAAAAACCATTCTTAGCTCATTGGCCATACCAAAAAAATAAAAAGAAAGAAAGAAAAGAAAATAGATGACAGGATGGATTTTGCCCACAGACTGTATTTTGCCATCCCCTGATAGAAAAATGCTTTTCAGTATTAGAAACACTACAGTATCCTAATAAACAAAAGGAGCAACCAAGTCTTACACTGCACACAACACTTACCAGAAATGAAAAGGCATGCTAATCAGTATGCCTCATCTGGAAAAGAGTGACAAAAACCATTAAGAATATTTATGGGAAGGGATGCCTGAGTGGCTCAATGGTTGAACGTCTGCCTTTGGCTCAAGGCGTGGCCTCAGAGTCCTGGGATCGAGGAGCCTGCTTCTCCCTCTGTCTATGTCTCTGCCTCTCTCTCTCTGTCTCTCATGAATAAATAAATAAATAAAATATTTTTTAGAAAAAGAATATTTATGGGAATTATAGAGTGCCTGGGTGGCTCAGTCACCTTAGCATCTGACTTTGGCTCAGGTCATGAACTCAAGGTCCTGGTATCAAGTCCCATGAGGGGTGCTGCACTCAGCGGGGAGTCTGCTTCTCTCTCTCCCTCTGCCCCTCCCCCAACTCATGTACATGTGCTCTCTCTCAAATAAATAAAATCCTTTTTTTCAAATATTTTATTTATTTATTCATGAGACAGAGAGAGAGAGAGAGAGAGAGAGAGGCAGAGACACAGGCAGAGGGAGAAGCAGGCTCCATGCAGGGAGCCTGACATGGGACTCAATCCCGGGTCTCCAGGATCACACTCTGGGCTGAAGGCGGCGCTAAACCACTGGGCCACCTGGGCTGCCCTCAAATAAATAAAATCTTTTAAAAAAGGAATACTGGGACGCCTAGGTGGCTCATCAGTTGAGTGTCTGCCTTCAGCTCAGGGAGTGATCCCGGGATCTGGGATCGAGTCCCATGTCGGGCTCCCTCTGCCTGTGTCTCTCTGCCTCTCTCTCTGTGTCTCTCATGAATAAATAAATAAAATCTTAAAAAAATACTTATGGGAATTAATTGAGTTAATTACACACAAAAATTTCTAAGAATAGTACTGGATGCCCAGCAAGCACTCAAAAACTATTTCCAATATTATTAGCAAAAAGATATTCATACTGACTTGCAGAGAAAAGACAAAGCCAATGATTCCATTTCTGTAGTAGTAAAACACAAATCAGGATTAAGAGTGAATACTTTTGGGGTAGCTAGGTGGCTCAGTTGGTTAAACATGTGACTCTTGATTTCAGCTCAGGTCATGATCTCAGGGTCCTGGGATCAAGACCCACATCAGGCTTCAAGCTGGGCAGGGAGCCTGCTTAAGATTCTACCTCTCCCTCTGCCCCTCCCCTTGCTTGCATACTCTCTCTCTTTAAAAAAAAAAAAAAAAAGAGTGATTACTTATAGGTCTAAAATTTCCCACCATGGTATTTTCTCAGCAAAGTCTAAAATTCTCTAGAATAAATTTTATTTCAGCACCAGGAAGCTGTTATTTACATATAAGACAAGTTTCTAGAAGAAAGGTGAGAGAACGACAAAATATTTGAGACTGACTACTCTAAAATATTACCCAAAGGATTTCTCAAGGAATAATTAAGATTAGGGTCAAGATTCCAACCTTGGCTACACATGTGAGGCCAATGCTAAACCAGCATGGTGAACTGATCTTTACCAAGGATCTGTTCCGTTTAAAAACCCACAAGAAGGGATCCCTGGGTGGCGCAGCGGTTTGGCGCCTGCCTTTGGCCCAGGGCGCGATCCTGGAGACCCGGGATCGAATCCCACATCGGGCTCCCGGTGCATGGAGCCTGCTTCTCCCTCTGCCTATGTCTCTGCCTCTATTTCTCTCTCTGTGACTATCATAAATAAATAAAAATTTAAAAAAAAAACACAAGAAGTCAGTATTTGATAAACAGCTCAGAGCTCATCTATTCCATCTAACTACTTGCTACTTCTCAGTTTGTAAGTACAAGGCACTTAAGCAGAATCATTTGTTCAAGAACAGGAGAATTATACTACTTGGCCCCAGCCCAATCTTGTGTTGCACCCTATAGCACCCCATCCCACAGAAAGAGTAGAGAAGCCATTTACTTATCACCATGAGAGGTGCCTTCAACCACCATATTCACTTGACCTAGAAAGAGAGGCTTAAAAATCACAATTAAACAGAGCTCCACTGCCTGCCTTTTCCAGATAAAACTGCATTTTGAGAGAGAAAACTAAATCAATACTCATTTTGATTTCACAACCATAAACAATGGAATGCTGACAAAGCACCCTGCTATACATTCATCCAACCACCTGTCACCAACATCACCCTCAAACACAAAGGGCTATTTTTATGTAGTACACTACAGAGATAGATAATATCCCATTGCCATGGCAACAAGTTTTCCAGAAGATATGCTAGACCATGAAGAATGCAAAAGAGAGCAACGCTATTTCTTTGCACTTGCTTTTTACTTTGCAATGTATGAGGAAGATTCTAAGTTTTTTTAAGTCCTCAGTAAGTTTGAGCAGTGTGCAAAGAAATCCTGAGTGGACACATATACACATATAGCTATTCCAGGGTGAGGAAGAATCCCTACAGGAATCTTATCTTTCGGGGAAAGAAAAATGCCAAACTAATGCAAGGTCATACCCTCAAATGTAATAATATATTTTCTATTCCCCTGAATCCATCTCTGGTCACTAGGGCAACCTTTCCCACCATGTGCACTACTCTTGGCAGAATCTCCAAGAAGATTATTCTATTGCTGTATTCTTCCCAGTGCCCCAAACAAGAACAAACCCAGCAGCCCATGGAAATGTCCCACTCTGATCAAAAAGCACATATATCCCCACATCCCATATCCAAATGCAAACAGACAACCCCAGAGCCTTCAAGACTTCCCTAAAGAAGTGTGAAGCAGCAGCTCAGATGGACTGGTCACTCCTGTCCTGCCCTCTCTTGTCCCTCCTGGAAGTCTGCACACTCAAGTCCAGCTTGGCATAAATGGATTTCCCTCGCCCCTTACACCAACCATGCCCCATTCTCCCTAGGATCCAGAGCGGTGGTTCCCAGTTCAGCTTGTAGCCTGTGTTGGCTTTTCCTCCACCTGCTCCCCAGAACCACAACCCTTCTTCATCCGCTCTTCCCAGGAAGCTGGTCTCTTCAACACCCAGGCTTTCCCTGGCTTCCAGCTGGCCACTGTAGCACATCAGACAGCAGGAGACAGTTGGTTATTGGTCCCTCAGCCCACCAGCCCCTCCCTGGCCACAATTCTGGCAATTGCTGCATTCTTCTAGACTACTGTTCCTTTAGGGGAATCATACCTTTCACAGCTCCAGCAACAACAATCCCTTCCTTGGCCCCTTTAGATCTTGGGACAGCAACGGCTTCATGCTGCTGCTAATCTATCCATCCCTCCACACACTCCTGTTTTCAGTAAAACCCTCTGAATGTGCCATTTTCTTTAGGGCCCCAAACAGTACATGGCCTTACCCCCAATTTCTTTTAATGGTTCACAATCAATTTAATATTTGTTTTTATTTTTAAATGTTTTTATTTATTTGACGGAGTGCACGAACGCAAGCAAGAGGAACAGCAGAGGGAGAGGGAGAAGCAGGCCCCTTGCTGAGGAGGGAGCCTGATGTGGCTGGATCCCAGGACCCCGGGACATGACCTGAGCCAAAGGCAGATGCTTAACTGACTGAGCCACCCAGGTACCCGTTAATAGCAAATTTTAAACAATAATCACACCCAAGTTAAAGTCTTATCCCTTTATAAAAATAATAAAATAAATTCTATGAAACAAACAACCTAAAATTTCAAACACAGAATGTGTCAAATGTGGAATTTTAAATCAGCTGATATGACAGATTAATAAATATTTTAAAGTTAGCTAACAAGTTGTAAATATGTTTGTAAATTTTGTATGATAGAAAGAAAACTGATATATACAGATATTTTTTTAAAAAAATAAGATGGGAGGGCACCTGGGTGGCTCAGTTAAGTGTCCACCTTCAGCTTAGGTCATGATCCCATACTCCTGGCATCAACCCTCACCAGGCTCCCTGCTTAGCAGGGAGTCTGCTTCTTCCTCTCCCTCTGCTTGTGTTCTCTCTCTTGCTTACTGGCTCTCTCTCAAATAAATAAAATCTTTTAAAAAATAAAAATAAGACGGAAATTTATTTCTCTTTCATGTAAATGAAGTTTAAACTTGGACTGTCTAAGACTAATAAGTCAGCTTTATAAAGGTATGGGACCCAGGCTCTTTCCCTATATACATAAACTGCTTTCTGCAACACTTTATGCTTTTCCTCCAAAACCATCATGTAAGCACCAGCCTTCATATTCCAGTACAGTTAACATACAGTGTTATATTAGTCTCAGGTGTACAATATAGTGACTCAACAATTCTATACATTACTCAGTGCTCATTATAAGTGTACTCTTAATCTCCTTCAGCTGTTTCACCCATCCCTCCACCTCCCCTGACAACCATCAGTTTGTTCTCTATAGTTAAGAGTCTGGTTTTTTCTCTTTTTTCCTCTGTTTGTTTTGTTTCTTAAAATCCATGTGAGTGAAATCATATCGTATTTGTCCTTCTCTGACTGACTTATTTCACTCAGCATTATATCCTTTAGAACTACCCATATTGTTGCAAATGGCAAGATTTCATTCATTCCTTTTTTTCTACTTGAATCATCAAATTATATTTGAGAGAATTGCCATAGAAATATTTAAAAAGACAAGTTTATTTCCAGAACAAGATCATTGAGCCCACATTAACATAAGTATCTAGTATCAAAGTAAGATCTTGAAAATGCTTTCTAAAATTCAAACTGAGCAAAAATTCTACTAAACCTTGATTTTCCCACCAAGCCAATGTATTAATATTTCTTGTCATATAAACCTTGACATTTTCCAAATTCCCAGCTTAAATTTTTTTAAGCATTTTATTAAGTAATCTCTACACTGAACATGGGGCTCAAACTCACAACCCCAAGATCAAGAGTTACATGCTCTGGGATGCCTGGGTGGCTCAGCAGTTAAGCGTCTGCCTTCGGCTCAGGTCGTGATCCTGGAGTCCTGGGATCGAGTCCCACATCCGGCTCCTTGCATGGAGACTGATTCTCCCTCTGCCTGTGTCTGCCTCTCTCTCTCTCTGTCTTTCATGAATAAATAAATAAAACTTAAAAAAAAGTCACATGCTCCAACAACTGAGCCAGCCAGGTGGCCCTGAAGTGGTAATATTTTAGATATATTAGGTAGAATATTAGGTAGAATAAAATAAATTATTAAGGGACACCTGAGCCTTATCCCAATTTCTGATGGCTTTCTTGGCTTTGAAGTTTAATCAACCTTAACCCTAGACTGTCTCATGTTCTGCTTTATCATACTGAAGCTCCTTAGAAGTAGATCCAAATCCCCTACTCAGACCCATAGACTCACTCCTTTAAGCAAGAATTCCAACATTTACACAGAAGTGCTATGAAAGCCATAGCCTCTCCACTGAGACATCATCAGGAAACCCTCCCTTTCTTTTTTAGTTTGTCTCTTCAACAAAGACTGAATTTCAACCCAAATTATTATGAAAACTATTACCAGAAGTAACTTATCTATGTGACCATGGGCAAATTACTGAATCTCTCTGTACCTCCACTTTGTCTTCTTCAAACTGGAGGCAATAATAACTACCTCATGATTTGCTTGTGAAAATTAAATAAGATGAGCATTCTAGGGGATCCCTGGGTGGCTCAGTGGTTTAGCGCCTACCTTTGGCCCAGGGCACGATCCTGGAGTCCCGGGATCGAGTCCCGTGTCGGGCTCTCGGCATGGAGCCTGCTTCTCCCTCCTCCTGTGTCTCTGCCTCTCTCTATATATGTCTATCATAAATAATAAATAAATAAATATTTTTTAAAAAAGATGAGCATTCTACAAATTATAGGACAAGGCCTATTACATGGTAATCAGTAAATAAATGGTAGCAGCTACCATGATTTTTTTTTTTTTTTATGATAGTCACAGAGAGAGAGAGAGGCAGAGACACAGGCAGAGGGAGAAGCAGGCCCCATGCACCGGGAGCCCGATGTGGGATTCGATCCTGGGTCTCCAGGATCATGCCCTGGGCCAAAGGCAGGCGCCAAACCGCTGCGCCACCCAGGGATCCCAGCTACCATGATTGTTATCACGTATGTACAGCCAGAGTAGATTTTGCCCCAAAGGACAGTATCTAGAAACATTTTTGGTTGTAACAACTAGGGGACAGGCAGATACTGGCATCTACTAAATAGAGACCAGGGATGCTGCGAGACATTCTATAATGCACAGGACAGCCCCCACAGCAAAGAATGATCTGGCCCAAAGTGTCAATAGTGCAGAGGTAGAGAAACCTTGATACAGAACAAAGAATAAATTAAAAGACTCTAGGGGTGCCTGGGTAGCTCAGTTGGTTGTGTGTCTGACTCTTGATTTGGGCTCAGGTTGCGATCTCAGGGTTATGAGATCCAAGCCCCCTCTGAGGCTCTGGGCTGGGCGTGGAGCCTGCTTAAGATTCTCTCTCCCTCTGCCCCTCCCTGCTGCAGCTTGCACACTCTCATAGATAGATAGATAGATAGATAGATAGATAGATAGATAGATAGATAGATAGATAGATGGATGATAGATGAGGGACACCTGGGTGACTCAGTTGTTGAGCGCTTGCCTTCAGCCCAGGGCATGATCCTGGGGTCCTGAGATAGAGTCCCACATTGGGCTCCCTGCATGGAGCCCGCTTCCCCCTCTGCCTATGTCTCTGCCTCTCTCTGTGTGTGCCTCTCATGAATAAATAAATAAAATCTTTAAAAAAAGAAAAAAATAATCTAAGACCTCCACATGGTAAATTTCACAGACTTTGCTTTCAGTGCCATTTCTCAGTTAATAGGTCTTAAAGTTACCACAGTGTATGCAAAGGAAAGGAATTAAAACATTTTAGAACAATTTCAAAGCAACCCTAAAGGAAAAAGAAAAAAACCTCAAAAAGCAAGCACACCAAACACCTCCAGGAGGAAAAGCCTGTTCATGTAAAATCATCTGTTTTTCACAAGAATGACCCTGAACTAAAGAATAAACAGAGATTATTGCATTAAATATGTTCTTTTGAAGGCACCAGGGCAAACATTACACATTTAAGAAAACCTGCTTTTCAAAAAAAGCAGAAACAATTCCTAATTGCTGGCATTTATGCAATTAGTCAGGAAATTAACACAGGTGAAACATTTAATTACCCCCAGGAGGCTGAACAAAACTATTTTTCTGTAAACCAATGGCAAAGTGTTACAAATAAATTAAGTCAAAGCAAATATTTACTACTAAACTAATATTAAATAGCGTCTCCTGGTCCTGAATTAAATTATGAGGCTAGCCGAGTTTCTCCAGTCTGTTAAAAATCACTTTTCCTTTCAGGTTCATGTTCTAGCCAGTCTCTGAAGTAGAGATAATAGTGGTAAATAAAACAGGCCCAAAAGCCAGCCGGCATGCACTCCACAGGGGTTCTCTGGAATGAAGTGAAGTAGAGCGGGCCAGATAGAAAGGTCAGGAGCAGAGAAAGCTGAGCAGGGACTGCAGGGTGAATTCCTGGTGGAAGAAGCTGGGCATTCATTCTCTCTGAGCTTCCTTCCCCCTCACAGGGCTGACTGGAGGGGGAGGGACCACCGCAGCCTTATGGAATCTCATTCCTGACCCAGACCTGCCAGCAGTGCTGCTGCCATTCTGACTTTAGAACCAATGAACTCTGAAGAACTGAAGTTCCTAGTCCAGACACCTTGCAATTCTTCAGAGCAGGGCTTCTTAATTGTTTTTGTCCTATGCTCCCTGCCCTTTGGTAGTCTGCATGGACCTCTTCTCAATAATTTTGTTTGATTGATGGATGGATGGATTTGACAGAGAGAGAGAGAGAGCACAAGCAGGGGGAGCAGCAGGCAGAGGAAGGGGGGGTAAGCCGAATTCCTGCTGAGCAGCAAGCCTGACATGGGGCTCCATCCCAGGACCCTGGGATCATGACCTGAGCTAAAGGTGGACACTTAATCAACTGAGCCACCCAGGCACCCCAGAATAATGTTTTTAAATGCATACCATTAAACACTTAAAATAGGTAGGATTATAAAAGAAACATACTGAAATATAGCTATCAAATTATTAAAAAGCAAGTTTGTGGTAGTCATGCATGTGTTTGACTATGTATTACTACCTGTGATAATTGTAAAATGATTTTTAAAAATCCTACTTCTACAGGTGATGAAATCACGGGTACTACTAATACTACTGTGGTTTGTGCCTATATGCACAATGGAAGGAAATGCTTCATTTCAGTTACGAGTTGGTACAAATAAAAATGTATCTTTTTCCACATCCAAATCCACTGACCCCTAAAACAGAACCAGTGCCTGCTTTAGAGTATTCCAAGCAGGAGTGGGAATGCAGGGCATTCATATCTGCATTTCCACTTCTTTTCCTGCCTCCCACTAGTTAAGAGGAAAAACAAATTGCCTAAAGACTAAAATTGAAAATAATACATAAGAAGATAATATATTTGCCAGTTCTACTTGGCATAAGAAAATGAATTATGCATGAAAATGTTTTTTAAAAAGATAAAGAAATTTTAAATGAGTGGTTGAGCAAAAACATCTATATTCTCTGGCCCCAAAAAGCTAAACAGAGTAATTTTCTGCTTCAGAAAACTCTGGAAGGCAAGTGTGGCACAAAATTCCTAAGGTGACACATACCCCCAATAATTCTCCCTTCCTGGTGTCTATGCTTTTGAATAATCCTCTCCCCTTCACTGCAGACAAAACCTGTGACTTGCTTCTAACCAACAGGATATGCCAAAAGCAATGGAGGTGTCCACACTCCTCTAAGACAACTGGAGAGAGAAAATCTCCTTAAAGAAGCCAACAGCCATAATTATGAACTGCCTATGGAAAGAGCCATGTGGCAGGAAACTGCAGGTGATCTCTAGTAGCTGAGATCTTCAGTCCTAAACTCACAAGGAACTGAATTCTACTAAAAATGACATGAGCTCCAAGAGGTCCCAGAGCTCCACAAAGGAATGCCACCCAGCCAATGCCTTGATTTTAGCCTTGTGAAACCCTGAGCTGAGGACAATTAAGCCATGTCAGGACTCCTGACCCAAAGGAACAGTAAGATAATAAATGTGTTGTTTTAAGCTCCAATTTAAATGTATTCAAAGTCATTACAGAGCAATAAGATAATTAATGCAGTAACCAATAGAGGGGGCGACCAACCATCCCAATTTGCCCTCCAACTGTTCTGCTTTGAAACCTGAGTCTCATGCTCCAGGAAACCCCAGAGGCCTGAGCAACCCAGGATGGTTAGTTGCTGCTATGATCTGAATGTGTCTCCCATGGGGATCCCTGGGTGGCTCAGCGGTTTTGTGCCTGCCTTTGGCCCAGGACGCAATCCTGGAGTCCCGGGATCGAGTTCCACGTCGGGCTCCCGGCATGGAGCCTGCTTCTCCCTCTGCCTGTGTCTCTGCCTCTCTCTCTCTGACTATCATAAATAAATAAAAATAAATCTTTAAAAAAATGAATGAGTCTCCCACAAAATACATATGTTGAAATTCTAATGCCCAATGTGATGGTATTAGGAGGTAAGGCCTTTGGGAGGAGCTTAGCTCATGAGGGTAGAGCCCTCAAGAATAGGATTTAATGCCTTATAAAGAGGCTCCAGAGAGATCCCTAGCCCTTTCCACCTTATAAGGACACAACAAGAAGGTGCCAGCTATGAACCAGGAAAGGGGCCCCCCACTAGGAAGCAAATATGCTGATACCTTGATCTTGGACTACCAGCCTCCAGAACTGTGGACAATAAATTTCCACAGTTTATAAGCCACCCAGTCTGTCGTATTTGTTATAGCAGCCCAAACAGACTTAGATGCCCACCAAAAGACATGTACTAAAGAAGCAAATGATACAAATACAAAATCCTAGATACTTGCCTTTACGAAACAAAGTTTGGGGGAAAAACCTAGAAAGGAACCAAACCCGCTTTTAATAATTACTGATAATTAGTGAAACAACTCAAGATTTCCTCACAACCAATTTTCTATGCCCTTAAAGTAGGACAGTCCCCAGTTATGCATGTGAAACTAGGCCAATATTCAAATCCATCTTGCTTTTTTTTTTTTTAAAGTAATCTCTAACCCAACTCAGGGCTTGAATTCACAACCTTAAGATCAAGAGTTGCATGCTACACCAACTGAACCAGTCAGGTACCGCACCTTGTATTAATTACTAGTCTTCACTTTTGTTACCTTTTCCAACTCCCTACTGGTTTACCCAATCATTCTAAATCAGTCTCAAACATCATTACCTTAAAGACTGCAAATAGCTTGATCGTGTAGAACCATGGTTCAGTCTTTACATTTGACCGAAGGCCACAGATACCTTTTCTGCCTATATTAAACCCCTCTATGTTCCCATCTCTGACCACTCTCAGGTTCCTTTTTTTAAATCCTATGAATTGTATGATGTCTGAAATTTGCTTTAGGATAACAGAGGGCTAGGGTACAAAAGTGGGAACAGAACTGACCACATGTGCATTTATGGTTGTTGAGCATGGATGGCAAGCACAGAGGAGCTTAATGTAGTATTATTCTACTTGTTTGAGATTTTCCTAAAAAGAGAGAGAGAGAGAGAGAAAGCCTTTGAAAGCCAAACCAAAAAAATTAACTCTACAGTCCTCTAACACTTCAAGAATATAGCGTGCATTCTGCTACCCTATAAAGGAGCTTTTAATATTTGTACACGTTTAGCACAGTCCTGCAGTCATGTGACATCCTATACAAATAAAAATGCCACCTAGTTTCCTTAGGCATAAAGGTCTTTACAGCACCATAATGATGAGTCACTGTAAGAGTAGGTAATGAAGATTTTTAAAAAGGAAACATAAATGAACTAGAGCTACGTGTGTCAATAAAGATGAATCTCAAAAACAATGTGAGGAAAAGCAAGTTACAGTTAAGAGTACAATACTCCTAATTTTAAGTTGAAAAGCCATACAAAACAATATATTATTTTAGTGACATATACACACACACACACACACTATATACACAGATGATATATATACATATAATATAAGTATTAACATTTTTTCAATTCATTGCACACCAAATTCAGGACAGTAATAACCTCTGGGGTTGGAAGGAAGGAGAATGGGACCAGAGAAGAAGGTCACAGGAACCCCTCGCAGTAAATGAATTGTTTTACTTATTTGTTGGGTAATCCTCTAAGTTTTACACACCTGAAATATTTTTTTTCACCCAAAATATTTTTGTTATAAAAAAGTCAACAAGCAACTATTATACAAATGTCCCTCTTTAAACCACACAATGGTTTGGCTCTGGAATTTCCTATATCTATCTGCTGGCACTCTTTCTCTTTTACAAAAAAAAAGAGTACTATCTCAAACAGGATACATTCTTACTTGCTGTTTTAATATTCTGGCCTCTCTCCTTAAAGTGTATATTACAAAGGACTATGATATAAAGATGCAAAAATAGAAAACTGCTTTATTTGCATTTTTAAAAAATAGTTTTGGCTAATAATCTAACAATGATGAAAAGTTCACAAGAATTTTGTCTTGGGACCCCTGGGGGGCTCAGTGGTTGAGCATCTGCCTTTGGCTCAGGTAGTGATCCTGGGATCAAGTCTCACATTGGGCTCCCCATGAGGAGCCTGCTTCTCCTTCTGCCTATGTCTCTGCCCCTCTCTGTGTCTCTAATAAATAAAATCTTTATAAAAAAAGAATTCTGTCTTTTACCTATAGTTTTCTTTAATGATTAAACAGTTGCTTCAATGAATTACAAGAAAATCTTTAAATAGGACTTCTTGGGACACCTGGGTGGCTCAGCAGTTGAGTGTCTGCCATTGGCTCAGGGCGTGATCCCGGGATCTGGGATGGAGTCCTGCATCAGGCTCCCTGCATGGAGCCTGCCTCTCCCTCTGCCTGTGTCTCTCCCTTTCTCTCTGTGTGTCTCTCATGAATAAATAAATAAATCTTTTTTAAAAACAGATAGATAGATAGATAGATAGATAGATAGATAGATAGATAGATAGATAGATAGATAGGACTTCTTCCCAAAGATGAGTCCATGCACAGGGCACCTGGGTGGCTCAGTCAGTTTAACATCTTTTTTTTTTTTTTTGAAAGAGAGAGAGAGTACACACACAAGCAGGAGGGGCATTAAGAAAGGGAGGGAATCTCAAGTAGGCTCCGTGCTAAGTGGGGAGCCTGATGCAGGGCTCAATTTCATAACCCTGATATCACAACCTGAGCCAAATCCAAGAGTTGGGACACTTAACTGACTCTACCACCCAGATGCCCTGAGCAACTTTTTTTTTTTTTTTTAAGATTTACTTACTTAGCACAGAGAGGGGTGGAAGAAAAGGGAAAGAGAAACCTCAGCAGACTCCTCACAGAGTTCAAAGCCCCAGTCAGGGCCCAATATCATGATCCCCAAGATCATGACCTGAGCCAAAACCAAGAGTGGGACACCCAACCAACTGCACCACCTAGGGCTCCCCCACCAGTGTCCAAATCTTGATTTCGACTACAGTGATCTCAGGCTCATGGGATTGGGCCTCCACATCCTCTGTGCTCAGTAGGGAGTCTGCTTGAGATTCTCTGCCCACCCCCAACTCCTCCCACCCTGCACTCTCTAAAATAAATAAATCTTTTTTAAAAATCTGATTCCATGCACAGGAATTTTTATTTTTATTTTTTTTAAAGATTTTATTTATTTATTCATGAGAATACACAGAGAGGAGAGAGAGAGAGGCAGAGACACAGGGAGAGGGAGAAACAGGCTCCATCCAGGGAGCCCTGGGTCTCCAGGATCATGCCCTGGGCTGTAGGTGGTGCTAAACCGCTGCACCACGGGGGCTGCCCACACAGGAATTTTTAAAACAGCCCCTACTTCTAGCAACTTTATTACTTCTTTACCTCAATCAAAGCTGCTTAAACAAGCAGACATTTATCAGCTTTTTTCCAATTCAGTGATTTCCCTTGATATTACACAATCAGTAGTGTTTTAGAGCTATTCCCCTTAATGTCTAAGAGTTAACTATCAAGTCAGAGAAAGACAAATACCATATAATCTCACTTACATGTGGAATCTAAAAACAAAGAACTTGAACTCATAAATACAGAGGAATAGATAGGTGGGGGGGGACAGATGAAAGTGATCAAAAGTTACAAACTTCCAGTTATAAAATAAGTCATGAAGATTTAATGTATAGCATGGTGACTGTAGTTAATAATATGGTATTATATATTTGAAAGTTGCCAAGAGAGTATATCATAAAAGTTCTGATCACACAAAAAATTTCTAACTATGTATGGTGATAGATGTAGACTTACTGTGGTGATCATTTCACAAAATATACAAATACTGAAAAAAAAAACAAATACTGAATCATTATGTTGTATACCTGAAACTAATATAATGTTACATGTTAATTAGATCCCAATTAAAAAATACACCATTTCAAAACAAAAAGAGTTGACATCATAAAAATTAAAACAAATTATGACTACTTCAAATATACACAGCATTCCCAGAGACTAACATACCATCCTAAAAGATGAATATTATCAATAAGTCTACATAGTTTAATTCATTACAGCAAATATAAAACTTGCTAGTTCAAGATAGACACTTTATTTCTAGAGGTTATATTCCTTCTTTATTTTTTAAGTAAGCTCTATGCCCATCATGGGGCTTGAACTCACAACCCCTAGATCAAGAGTTGTGTGCTCTACCCAACTGAGCCAGCCAGATGCTCTAAAGGCTATATTTGAAACTGAATAAACTCAAACAAACTGAAGAATAAAAAACATTTGCATTGGAATGTAAACTCCATGAGGACAGGGATTTGTGTTTGATCCATTGATGTAATCTCAGTACCTAGAACTGTGCATTATGAGTAACAGAAACTCAAATACATGTCAAACCCAAACCTGATTCCCACCACACCACCCTATGCCATCTAGTAAAATGCTGGTCTTTGAATACCAATGAAATACTTCACAACCTGGGAAACCAATCGCTCTAACATTTGTAGATCGTTGTCTTAAAAACCGTTTCTCAGACATTCATATTAACTTTTTCTAATTTATTTTTTTAATATATTTTATTTACTTATTCATGAGAGAGAGAGAGAGAGGCAGAGACACAGGCAGAGGGAAAAGCAGGCTCCATGCAGGGAGCCTGACGTGGGACTCGATCCCGTGTCTCCTGGATCAGGCCCAGGGCCGAAGGCAGCACTAAACCACTGAGCCATCCAGGCTGCCCAAATTTTTGTAATTTAAAAGGATATCGTCCTACCATTTTTCACCTAGTACTGAAATTTGGCTTTTAAATAAATCAGCACATGAAGATAAATACTCCAAAAATAGGACCAAAGATCTTTTTAAAATAGGCTATTATGGGGATCCCTGGGTGGCTCAGCGGTTTAGCGCCTGCCTTTGGCCCAGGGTGCAGTCCTGGAGTCCTGGGATCGAGTCCTGAGTGAGGCTCCTGGCATGGAGCCTGCTTCTCCCTCTGCCTGTGTCTCTGCCTCTCTTTCTATGTCTATCTTGAATAAATAAAAATCTTTTTAAAAATAAATAAATAAAATAGGCTATTATGATGCATTAAAATATAATTCAAGAGGGCAAATACACCACCTTCAGCCCAGGGCGTGATCCTGGAGACCCGGGATTGAGTCCCACATGGGCTCCCTGCATGGAGCCTGCTTCTCCCTCTGCCTATGTCTCTGCCTCTCTCTCTCTCTCTGTGTGTCTCTCATAAATAAATAAAATCTTAAAAAAAAAAGATGGCAAATAAGTATATGACATGATGCTCAACATCATGTCATTAGGGAATTGCAAATAGGAACAACAATGAGATATCACTACATTCCTTTGGTCAAAATCAAAAACACTGGTATTGTTAAATACTGCTGAGAATATGGAGCAACATGAACTCTCATGCATGGCTGAGGGGATTGCAAAATGGCACAGCCACTTTGGAAGACAGTTTGGCAGTTTCCTATAAAACTAAAGATACTCTTACCATATGATCCAGCAATCATACTACTAGGTATTTACACAAAGGAGTTGAAAACTTAAGTCCACACAAAAACCTGCACACAGGTATTTATGCCAACTTGAGCCATAACTGCCAAAACTTGAAAGCAACCAAGACGTCCTCTAGTTCATGAATGGATAAACTTTGGTCCGTCCAGACAATGTAGTATTATTCAGCACTAAAAAGAAATAAGCCATTAAGCTATGAAAAGACATGGAGGAATCTCAAGTGCATATTATTAATGAAAGAGGCCAACTGAAACGATTACATACTGTGTTTTTCTAACTATATGACATTCTTTAAAAGTGCAAAAATATAAAGACAGTAAAAAGATCAGTGGTTGCCTGGGGTTGGGGGTTGGGGGTAAGAGGAAGGGATGACTGTGCGGAGCAGAGAGCATTTTTAGGGGCAGTGAAACTATTCTGTATGATATTTTAATGGTAAATACATGTTATTATACATTTGTCCAAACTCATACAATGCTCAACACCAAGAGTGAACCCTAATGTAAACTATGGACTCTGGGTAATTATGATATGTCAATGTAGGTTTATCAATTGTAAAAAATGTACCACTCTGGAGGGAAGTTTTCCTAATGGGAGAGACTGTGTATGTGTGTGATCAGGAGGCATTATGGGAACACTATGCACCTCTCCTTCAATTTTGCTCTGAACCTAAAACTGCTCTAAAAAATTGTCTTAATAAATATATATTTTTTAAAAAAACATAAGAACGTACAACACCAAGAGCAAGTCCTAATGCAAACTATAGACTTTGAGCAATAATGATATGTCAATGTCAACAAATGTACCAGTCTGGTGAGGGATGTTGATAATGATGGAGGCTGTACATGTGTGCTGGTAGGGTATGTATGGGAATTTTTGTACTTTCCCCATTACTTTGCTACAAATATAAAACTGCTCTGAAAAAAATAAAATTTATATATAATATTTCAACAGAAAAATTCTTTTTTTAATTTATTTTTTATTGGTGTTCAATTTGTCAACATACAGAATAACACCCAGTGGTCATCCTGTCAAGTGCCCACCTCAGTGCCCGCCACCCAGTCACCCCCACCCCCTGCCCACCTTCCCTTCCACCACCCCTAGTTCATTTCCCAGAGTTAGGAGTCAACAGAAAGAAATTCTTAACATAACTTTCATGACAAAGTAACAGGTATATTTTTACTGCAAGGAGGAGACAAAATTAAGTATTTTTGTAAAACATTTACTCCAGGTAAGATTTTCACTCTGCCTGAAACATCATGGTAATCTTAATTATATGCTTATTAAGATAAAAAATCTGGCTGTTACCATAGAAATTACCAGGGATGGTTAGTGCCTCCATGATTTGAGCAGTTATACCTGTTGGGCCACTTAATTCTGAACTTACAGGTTCATGTTTAACAGGGAAAGGCTAAAAATGTCTACATTTGTTTTATTTTTTTTTTTTTTTTTTTTTTTTTTTTTTAATTTTTATTTATTTATGATAGGCACACAGTGAGAGAGAGAGAGGCAGAGACACAGGCAGAGGGAGAAGCAGGCTCCATGCACCGGGAGCCTGACGTGGGATTTGATCCTGGGTCTCCAGGATCGCGCCCTGGGCCAAAGGCAGGCGCTAAACCGCTGCGCCACCCAGGGATCCCTCTACATTTGTTTTAAAGAATGGCTAATACACTCATGGGGAAATGCAAATTGAGGTAAATGGAGCATGCACATACACATCAAGATACAACACACCACACCACACCATACCACACATCACCAAAATGGTTGGTAAAACAGGTGACTGCTGAGTGCTACCTTTGCTTGAATCTCTTCTGATTACATTTCCCTGTCCAGGATGCCTTTGATGTTCATTTTTACCTGCATGAAGAATACTGGACTATTGCAATTATATTAGGTTAATTGGGAAGGATGTATTTTATTTTGCTGGACTGAATAACAGAGCTTAAAGCTCTGAGAGATTTACTACAAGCAATCTTCTAGGCATGTCCCCCTTTGCCAACATCTGAAGCAGTCTTCTGCAAGCAGGTTTCAACTGGACATCAAGAGTATAACATCATTCATGCAAATGCACTGTGCCTTGGGTTCTTTCTAAATCATATATACTTCAAAGGAGCGTGTATTTTTTCTAACACCAGGAAAGTCCCCTCCCCAATTCCTTAGGAGTGGGGAACCAACACATTCACATTTAGCATGTCCGCTTTCTCTTATCACAGTACATGTATTACTGACTACAAAATAGGTCTTGGCAGGTGCCCAGCTGTCATTTACTTGCTGTGTGGCCTCAGTCACTCATTCCTTTTTCAGTTGAAAAGTTGCAAGAGCATTTAATAAATTTATATGGTTGGGAATATTCTGAGGGCCTCAAGTAATGGCCATGGTTTGTGTTTTAATACACTCACTTTTTTTTTAAGATTTTATTTATTTATTCATGAGAGAGACAAACAGACAGAAACACAGGCAGAAGGAGAAGCAGGCTCCCCGAAAGCAGCCGGATGCAGGACTCGATTCCAGATCCTGGGATCACGCTCTGAGCCAAAGGCGGACGCTCTACTGCTGAGCCACCCAGGCGTCCCAAGACACTGACTTTTTGTGTCTACCTAGTTCAGCTCAACCACAAACAGCAATTGCAGAACTTTCTACATAGAAAAGACTTCTTTAAAAAAAAAAAAAGGACTACTTAAGGGCTAAACAGCCATGCTAAGTTCTGTGAATACTAATTACATTTTCAGAAATCCTTTCTAAAAGGTGAAAGAGGGGATCCCTGGGTGGCTCAGCGGTTTAGTGCCTGCCTTTGGCTCAGGGCGAGATCCTGGAGTTCCAGGATCAAGTCCCACATCGGGCTCCCTGTATGGAGCCTGCTTCTCCCTCTGCCTGTGTCTCTGCCTCTCTTTCTGTGTCTCTTTCATGAATAAATAAATTAAATCTTTTTAAAAAATAAGATAAAAGGTGAAAGATTACAGAGTGGCTAAAGTTATGCTCACAGACATATAGGCATATGCATGCTCCAGCAGCATAAAGCAGTCTTAAATGGTAAGAAAAACGACCTACAAACACAGTGACATTGTAACTGAGCCATAAAATCCTCACTAATCCTCTGAAACTAGATTTTAAAATACCACTTCCCACTCCAAATATTCAATTGATGTTAACTTTTATACTACTGCTTTCAAGAAAAGCTTCATTTCCATGCACCCCTGTGTTTATATTTTATAGCAGCATTCTTACAACAGCCATGATATGGAAGCAGCCTAAGTGTCCATGTCCATCAATTGATGAATGATAAAGATGTGTGTATATGTTTATATATGTATATGTTTATACACACACACACAACGAAATTTTTTTTCGCACAATGAAATATTATTCAGGCATCAAAAAGAATGAAATCTTGCCATATGCAATGACATGGATGGAACTAGAGTACAACGCTTAGCAAAATAAGTCAGAGAAAGACAAGTACTATATGATCTCACTCATATGTGGAATTTAAGAAACAAACAAATGAGTAAGAGACAAATCAAGAAAGATACTATTAACTATAGAGAACAATCTGATGGTTACCAGAGGGGAGGAGTTGGGGGGATGGGTGAAACAGGCGATGGGGATTAAAGAGTGCGCTTGTCCTGATGAGCACAGGATGATGTATGAAGTACTGAATTACTATATAGTACACCTAGAACTAATATGACACTGTATGTTAACTGGAATCAAAATTAAAACTTAAAAAATAATTGAAAAAAGCTTCATTTCATGTTTTGGGCCTGATTTTAAGAATCTTATCAACATGGGACGCCTGGGTAGGTCAGCAGTTGAGCACCTGCCTTCAGCCCAGGGCATGATTGGGCTCCCTGCATGGAGCCTGCTTCTCCCTCTGCCTGTGTCTCTGCCGCTGTCTCTGTGTCTCTCATGAGTAAATAAAATCTTAAAAAAAAAAAAAGAATCTTATCAACATGAAAGCCTGGTGACATCAAAAGACGATGGTTATCAAATAGTCTTTCTCCGAGCTCCAAGGAAAGCACAAAACAAAAACAGCATGTGCTGTGGATCATCCCCTCCTCCTCTTCCAGGTATGGAGCAGCTAAAAGGAGGTAGCTGTGACACACATTACTTTCCAGTTCTGTTTCAAGTGCATGCAATAAGATGGGAAACTACAGCTGTCTCCTATGCTGGACCTCTGGGGTCTATCTCTGGCCCTAAACAGTAAGCTTGGCTTTGCCTTGACTGACATCCTCTTACAGCCCTTTGTCCCTGCTCTGCAACGTGTTAAGGCTTTCCAGTTTAATATCAATATTCAGAAGTACATTAGTGAGCAAATACATATAGTAGATATATATATATATATTAATACGTACATGGGGCGGACAACATTGAGTTCTGGGCCCCGCTGTATACACACACACACTTACCTAAACACACACTTGGAAGTTCAAGTTCCAGCAAGGCACCCTGAGCACCTACCCCCTTCCACCCACCCAAGGGAGGGAAAGGCAGGAGCAGCGAGCAGAGGTTAAACCAGACACCAGCCAAAACAAACAGCACTTCCAGAACAAGGCAAACTTTGGGTCTGGGCGGCTGCAGAGCCCCAGCAATGGCCGGGGGAGGGGAGGGAGCGTCAGTCTGTCTCAGGGGAGGAAGACGGGGAGCGCACCCTCCAGAGCTGCGGAGGAGGCTGGTGCTCCCTGGGGGACAAGGGCGTCGCCGCCATCCCCGACTTCGACCTGGCCGAGGCCTCCAGGTCCTTGAGCAGCCCTATCGGCCCACCTCGCCCCCTGATCTCCACAGAAATGGTCCCCACAGACAGGCGCCGGCTGAGGGCGCGGGGACATACCTGGTGCAACGTCTCGGCGGGCAGCTGCGACGCCCGGAACAGGTCGGCCACGGGGCCCGCGGCTGCGGTGACGGTGCCGGGGACGGTCCTGGCGGCCTCAGGGGGCCCGGACCCGGGGCCCCCGCCTGCGGCGCCGGCGCAGCGCGCGAACAGCTCGGAGTAGCACTGCTGCTCGCCCTCGCTCAGCAGCAGCGGCGGCCCGGAGCCGCAGCCCCCGCCCGCCGCTGCCTCCATGGGGCCGGGAAGGGGGTCCGGCGAAGCACCGCCACCGGGTAGGGAACAGCTGCCTCCGCCTCAGCCTCCGACGCCTGGGTCTCGGCCTCGGCCGCCGCCACCGCCCCCACGCCCCGCAGCTGCCGCGCCGCCGCTTCCTCCCGGCGCGCGCCGGCCCCGCCCCCAGACTTGAATGTTGTGCCTCCGCCGCGCGGCACATGGAGACAGGCGCGGGGCGAACCAATCGCAGCCTGGGATCGTGCCCCGGCCCCGCCCCCGCCGTCCGCCCCGCCCCGCCTCGCCCCGCCCCGCGCCGCGCCAGGTAACTAACTCCGCCGGCCGCCCGCCCCGCCCGCGCTGCCCGGACCGGGAGGCCGGGGGCCAGCGCCTGACGCACCCCCGGAGCCCCGCAGGGGCGCCTCCGGCTCTCCGCCCTGGCTGGGAAGGGAGACGACTAGACCCACCTGGAGCATGGCGCTTTTCAGGGGGCGGAGAAAGCTGTGGTGGTTTTTCCCTAGAACTGGAGCAGGTGCGGCGCCCTTCGCAGAAGAGGGGGGAGACAGGAGAAATTAAGCTTCCCTTTTTGCATAGTGCGCTTCTGTCCTGAAAAGCTGGAGGACAGAGATCTCCAGAAGAACTGCTCGCAGTGACTCCGCTTAGCATTCATGGTGGAGATGAGGTTAGGCTACTTTCTCAGGTATGGCTCATACCTGGAGTTGTGCCTTAAAAAGGAATACCGTCAGTTAGTGTTAAATACTAGAGTGATAAGAGTGAAAAGGGGCCCTGGGAAGAAGAATTGCATATATATATATATATATATCATATATATCACATATATATCATATATATCATATATATATCACAAAGAAAAAATGAGTCCAGAATTAAGCACTAATAAAAAATACAATTTCAAATTTAATAAACAGACATATATAAACCTTTCACCCCAAAATAATTTTACTTTAACTAAAAACAAACACTATCTCAAGAAATAGCACTGATGATAACAAATATACTTTGGTATGTTGGTCAAACTAAAATAAGGAGGAAGGACAAGACTGAGAAAAAAAATCAACAAATGGTGAAGGGGGAAGAAATACATAAGAAATAGATAACAAAAATGATTAGAGTGCCTGGCAGGTTGATTAGGTGGAGCATATGACTCTTGATCTTAGGATCATGAGTTCAAGCCCCACTTTGGAAATAAAGTTTACTTAAGTAAAACAGGGGGTTTTTTAACAAAAAAAAAAAAAAGAAGAAGAAGAAGAAGAAGAAAAATTATGTCAATCCATAAATGGTGACCAGAGTAAGATTTCCCTTTTGGAATCTAAGGACATGAAATAGAGAAGAAGATCCACTCTAAAAGCAGGAAGTTCTCATCTCTTCACTAAGATTTCCTTATACCACATTTTGCTTTACAGCTACCAGGAGAGAATTAAGCTTGTGGACAAGAATACAGAGAGGATAGGTAAGTAAGGAACAGCAAAGACTATCTTAGCTGGGGAATTACCATTTTAAAATCTCACCACCTCCTGTATTTTCCAAACTGTGATAATTTCTAAGGAAAACTGGAAGCCAAGAGATCATGTTTACGCCCTTCCTACCTTTTTAGTTACATCCTTGGGATTCCCTGAGAATCACCCACTATTCTTTTTTTTTTATCACCCACTATTCTAACAGAGGTTAGAAAGGGACTCACCCTTTGTGATAAAAGCCAAAACCTACTTTCCCCTGTGACACCTGGAAAAAGAAATGTGAGATATAATAATCCCTAATATTCATACAGTTCAAAGCTACATTATCTCATTTAAGACTCACAGTAACTCTCTGAGGTAGATTGGGAAAACATTTTCATCTTCATTTTGCAGATGAGAAAATGGATGCAGAAATGGTGTGATTTACCCAACTGAATACTAGATTCGAAGCTGCTCTTCATTATTCAACTCAGTTTAATAAATTTGACAGATACTCATCAGCACTGCAGATCCTGCTGAAATGCATAGAAAGCCTTACATCTGTGCCTATCCATCAAGCAGCACTTATTGGTAGAACAGGAAGTATTAACTGTGTCCCTACGGGGGTACTGTGAGGGATTAAAAAAAAATACAAGACGTGTTCCTTTCAAGGAGTCTGCAGCTTCACTGGAAAAGACAAAACTAACACAACAAAGAAAAACAAACAATAAAAGACAATGTATAATTAAGTGCTAAATCGTGTACCCCAGGCTAAGCGCTGTGGGAGTTTAGAGAAGAGAGAAAATCCAGGAGCCAGAGCCCAGCCAGGAAGGCTTAATGAAGAAGGCACCCAGATGGATTATTGACAAATCGGAGGGACTGGGGGAGGTAAAAGGAAGGACAAGAGAGGGAGGCTCACAGAAGAGGGAGGAGCCCCAGGGTTGAGGCGCCAAGACAGTGGTGAGTGTGAGACAGCAGACTGGCATGGGAGGGAGGGAGATGGCGGGTAGAGGTGGGGGGAGAGGGACAGCCTCTCTGGGGCTCTAGGATCCCAGAGGGAAGGTGCTCAAATGGAAGACAAGAGACAGAAGTGACCCAACAAGAGTTACATTTAAACCCAGGATGCAGGAGGGGAAAATGGCATTTTTTAAATGTTTTAATATCTAAGGAATGCCAAGTACTGTTCTTTATTTCAGTAGTTTTTTGAGTAAAAGCAATAGTGATCACACTTTAGAGTTAACACAGATACGAATGTAAAAACTAGAAACACTCATATCCCTTAAGGCTGACGGTAAACAAGAATTTTTTTAAAGATTTTATTTATTTATTCATGAGAGACACAGAAAGAGAGGCAGAGACATAAGCAGAGGGAGAAACAGGCTCCCTACAGGGAGCCTGATATGGGAATTGATCCCAGGACCCTGGGATCACAACCTGAGCCAAAGGCAGATGCTCAACCACTGAGCCACCCAGGTGCCCCAAACAAGAACGTTTTAGAAGAGAATTTCTTTTTACTTTTTACAATTCTAAATTTACACACTTGTTTGGGCTCCATCATAGCAAAAGGCCACAATGATAATATAGTTGACCTTGAAACAAGGCAGGGATTAGGGGCACTGAACACTGTGCAGTTGAAAATACACATATAGGGCAGCCCTGGTGGCGCAGCGGTTTAGCGCCGCCTGCGGCCCAGGGCCTGATCCTGGAGACCCTGGATCGAGTCCCACATCAGGCTCTCTCTGTATGATGCCTGCTTCTCCTCTGCCTGTGTCTCTGCCTCTCTCTGTCTCTATGAATAAATAAATAAAATCTTAAAAAAAAAAAGAAAATACACATATAACTTTTGACTCTCTAGGAACTTAACTAATAGCCTCCTGTTGACCAGAAGCGTTACCCGATAGCAAACACAGTTGATTAACATATATTTTGTGTATATATTACATACTATATTCTTACAATGAACTAAGCTAGAGAAAAGTGTTTTTAAGAAAATCATAAGAAGGGCACCTGGGTGGCTCAGTATGTTAAGTGTCTGCCCTTTGGCTCAG
Organism: Canis lupus familiaris; assembly: GCF_011100685.1. NCBI lineage: Eukaryota > Metazoa > Chordata > Mammalia > Carnivora > Canidae > Canis > Canis lupus. Next base: position 13,171,712 of record NC_049260.1, on the reverse strand, counting down.
GTCATGATTCCAGAGTCCTGGAATCAAAACTGGCATCTGGCTCTCTGCTCAGTGGGGAGTCTGCTTCTACCTCTCCTTCTGCAGCTCTCCCTGCTCCTGTGCGCTCACTCTCAAATAAATAATCTGTGATCTTTTCTTAAAAAGAAAAGAAAATCATAAGAGAAAAAACATTTACAATACTGCACTGTATTAATGGGGAAAAATTCACAGATTAAGTGGACCGGCGCAGTTCAACCTGTGTTGTTCAAGGGTCAACTGTATATCAGGAATAGCCAAGAGACAGTCTTGAAGTTTTGCTTTTTCCTTTTAAATCCAGCATCAGTGCCCTGTATGAAGATGGCAACTAAACAAACTCAGAACAAAGTACTGTTTGCATGTAGGGAAGAGTTTCCTAAAGCAGGGGTTGCAAAACTAGGACCAGTTGCCTGGTTTTATTTTTATTTTATTTTAAGAGAGAGAGAGAGAGTGGAGAGAGAGGCAGGGGAAAGAGAGAGATTCCTGAACAGGCTCCACGCTCAGCACAGAGCCCCATGCAGAGCTTGAGCCCACAGCCCTGAGAGAATGACCTGAGCTGAAATCAAGAGTTGAATGCTGGGATCCCTGGGTGGTGCAGCGGTTTGGCACCTGCCTTTGGCCCAGGGCGTGATCCTGGAGACCCAGGATCGAGTCCCACGTCGGGCTCCCGGTGCGTGGAGCCTGCTTCTCCCTCTGCCTGTGTCTCTGCCTCATTCTCTCTCTCTCTCTGTGACTATCACAAATAAATAAAAATTTAAAAAAAAATTAAAAAAAAAAGAGTTGAATGCTTAACTGACTGAGCCACCCAGGCACCCCAATAGTCTGGTTTTGTATGGCTCATAAGCTAAGAATGGATTGTACTTTTTTTAAGTAAACTCCACACCACACATGGGGCTTGAATTCATGACCCTGTGATCAAGAGTCTTGAATTAAAAAAAAATAAAAATAAAAATAAAAAAGTCTTGAATTCTATCAACAGAGCCAGCCACATGTCCCAGGTTGTACTTTCTTTCTTTTTTTTTTTTTTTAAGTAGGCTCCACTTTTTTTTAAATAGGCTCCCAACCCAGGGCTTGAACTCACTGACCCTGAGATCAAGACCTCACCTGCGATCAGGAGTCAGACACTTAGGGCACCTGAGTGGCTCAGCCGATTCAACGACCCACTCTTGATTTCAGCTCAGGTCATGATCTCTGGGTCCTGGGATCAAGCCCCAGGTCAGGCTCTGCACTCAGCGGGAAGTCTACTTGAGATTCCCTCTGCCCCTCCTCACCTCTAAAATAAATAAATAAACCTTTTAAAAAAAGAGAGAGAGAGGCTTAACAGCTGAGCCACTCAGGCGCCCCTTGGGTTATACATTTTTTAACAGTTGAAAAATAGTGCTTTCTGTACACTGAATAGTATTTCAGGACATGTGAAAATTGTATGAGGTTCCCATTTCAGTATTTGTAAGCAAAGTTTTACTGGAACACAGCCAGGCCCCTTCATTCATGTGTTGTCTATGGCTGTTTTCACACTAAAATGGCAGAGTTGAGTCATTGCTTAACGTCTCTGGACATTTACAGGAAAAATTTACTGATTCCTGTTTTATAGTATGGAGACCTAATCTTTTCTTTTCTTTTCTCTTCTCTTCTTTTCTGAGACCTAATATTTTCTGATACCTACAGCCAATTGATAGGATACCCGGGCAGGAGAACTATACAGAATTCTAGCCAGCTTCTCTGATTTTCATGAATGATATTGAGAGTCTTGAAACTGTATCTCAAAGACAGTGAACTTTAAGAATTACTTAGTGAGGGACTGACCATTGTAAATGCTAAATAATCACTTGTTTGACTGATTTTTTTTTCTGGAAGTGAAGAAAGATCTTTGACAGTGTGAGAGGGAATCTTATTCCCCTGGCCGCATTTTTTCTTGAGAAATTTCCTCTCTACTCCCCAGGAGGGAGTATGATGAAGTAACATTGGCACTTCTCCCAGCTCCTCTCATTTTTTCGTCTCTAAGGAAGTGATGGAAGAGTGAAGAAACTGATCATTCCTGATTCTTAACAATGTTGTCTCTACCCCTGTCTGTCTCTATCTTTCTGTCTCGCTCTATCTCTGTTTCTCTTTCTCTCTTCCCCAACACCCCCCCTTCAACCTTTCTCTCTCTCTCCACCACCAACACCCTTGAATTCTGTTGCCCTCAGAGAGGACTCCATTCTACCCTATTTCACATAGAAAGCACCCCTAGTGTGGGGCCACTCTCCATTCCCATTTGTGGGACTTGATGGGTGTAAGACAGCAGTGTCCTTGCAGCTTGCCAGGTAAAGGTCTGTTTTGTAGACTCTCTCTCTGAAGTGGAGAAAGAAGAGGGTAGGGAAAGTAAGAAGCCTGATTGTGGCCACAAACCAATCTGAGTCTCCAATTCAATTCCAGAGACAGTAAAGCTGATGTGAGCCACATGGACGCACCCAATTCATTCTGCACTCATAGAGAAAGAGAGCAGCTGGAGTACTTGGCCCCGGTACACTCAGCAAACCTCTAATGACAATGAATCTTACAAGTTATTGTCTCCCATAAACCAGTTTTGAACATTAATGAAATTATATCCTATATCCACCCTAGTGTGTGTGTGTGTGTATGTGTGTGTGGAGAGAGAGAGAGAGAGAGAATGTGCCCTCTTCCTTCCTGTAGCAATTCCATCCTCTGAAGCAAAAGCTTAACAAATTGAGAAGGTGGCTGTTCCCAAGCAACAAACAGCTTATTGTCAGTAGCCCTGCTGGCCTCTTAGGTCAGGTATCAGATGGTTCACCTCTCTCCATGGTGGCCCTGAGAATGGCTGAACAGAAACATTAAAAAGCTTTCTGTGCACTGGGCAAGTCCAATGGTTATGTCAGACAAACTGTAGCCAACAGTTCTCACCACTTGTTGACAATAGCAAGCTGTCTAACCTTGAGAAGGCAGCTTCCTGCTTGGTTTCCCTGAACTGGATTTTGGATAATAATTATCCTAGCCAGGGACCCCTGAGTGGCTCAGTGGTTGGGCATCTGCCTTTGGCTGGGGTCGTGATCCCACAGTCCCCCAATTAAGTCCCACATCGGGCTCCCTGCATGGAGCCTCCTTCTCTCTTTGCCTGTGTCTCTGCCTCTGTGTGTGTGTATGTCTCATGAATAAATAAATAAAATCCTTAAAAATAATAAGAAGAATTATCCTAGCCATATATTTTCATAGTGCTTTTAAAATTCACCCATAAGGGGATCCCTGGGTGGCTCAGTGGTTTAGTGCCTGCCTTCAGCCCAGGGCGGAATCCTGGAGTCCCGGGATCAAGTCCCACGTCGGGCTCCCTGCCTGGAGCCTGCTTCTCCCTCCTCCTGTGTCTCTGCCTCTCTCTCTCTCTCTCTCTCTCTCTGTCTATCATAAATAAATAAATCTTTAAAAAAAATTTCACCCATAATACTCAAATATGCTGTCAGAGCTTTCTTCTATGTTTTTAAAGAATAAGAGGAAAATTCTTACATTAGTTCTTCAGCACTTTGGTCACCACAGATTTGAGCAAGGATTATTATTGATGAGACTGATAGAATTTGGAAAATAAAATTTTCAGAAGCTATTCAGGTTACTGAAAAATAGAGCGTTCACTAAATGAGTCATGGTAGGCTAACTACTGAAACAAACAACTTGAAAAATCTCAGTGGATTAACCTAGTAATGATTTATTTCTTGCTCCAGTCATAGTCCAACAAATGTCTGTGCAAAGGAGTGGTTCTCTTTGTGTTCATGCAAGGACACTGTCTAGTAGGTCTTCCATCCTGCGGGACCTCATAGTCTTCCACTAGATGCTCTGCATCTGGCAATTATAAAAAGAAAGAGAGAGCTCAACACAGCTGGAAACAGAGAGAGAGCATGGAAGATTGCTTGCACTGGGGTTTATGGGCCAGGGCCGAGGTGGCATGTATCATTGCTCCTTGCTTTCCATTGGTTAGAACTGAGTCATGAGGCTGCCGCAAACTGCAAGGGAGTCTGGGAAATGTAGTCAACGTATATAGCCAGGAAGAAGAATGGGTTTGGGGGAACATCTATCTGGATTCTGACATAATGACCATATAAAAATTTCAAACCTATTGTAGATACTGTTGGTTCACTGCCAAGATTCCCGTCAGCAGGCAATGCACCCATCAGGGAGTGTTGTCTGCTAATGTCTCACAGCTGCTCCCTTCTTTGGAGACTTCCCCTCAGCCAAACTGGAGCCACCTCAGGGAGGTGACACTTCTACACCCTACACCCCCACGGACCAGCCCATAGCCAATGGCTGACTGAAATGAAATATAAAAGGCCAGCCTTTTGCCTCAAGGTGAGACCACCTCTGTGCTACAAATCATGCCCCACAGTGCCTGTGGGATCAGAATGAAGCAAGTCTTCAGCTGAGACTGCTTCCTCGCTTACCTCCCTCTCCAGTCCCACCCTGCTTCCTTCACTCCCCTTCTCCTGAGAGTATTCCCACAATGAGGCATTTACACAAGAATCCCCATCTCAGTCTCTGCACCCAGGGATCCCAACCTGAGCCAGGATTTTACATCAGAGAGTAATATGACTCACATCTCACGGAAAAAGCATGTGCAGCACAAGTCGATCTGTAAATATTTAAGTGCTCTCAGTAGAGTATGTATAGTCTTATATTCCATAAACAAAGACCACTTTTCCAGCACTGCAAACAGCATCCTTTTATGGTGAATATGGATTATAGCCTCATTCTTCATTTTTGTTTCCTACCCCCTCTACGTTGACTAAGTTAATGTGACTACTGGATCATCTAGGACCTGAGTCTCAGCCTTGCAAGGCCAGAAATGCATTTATCACTTTGTTGGAGGTATTGCAACCCTAGGAGACAGCAGGTACATAAATCACAATTCCAATTAACTGATTTACTACATCCACAGCAATATCTGTTCCGTGAAACATGACTCCCCTTCTCTCTAGAGATAAATTTTAAATAAAACTGTTTCTCAAATATAGAACCATAGAAACAAACAGAGGAAGTAAATAAAGACAATGAGCCCCGAACAACCTTTTTCACAGTCAAAAATGCTCCCAGTAGCATTTTGAGGACAAGGAGCACATCTTAATTATCTGGTGCTCAATAAATAATTGATTTATTTTTAAATTTATTTTAGAGAGAGAGAAACAGCACAAGCAGGAAGGGCAGAAGGAGAGGAAGCGAGAAATAGTGCCAAGCAGACTCCACACTGAGTGCAGAGCCCAACACGGAGCTCTGTCCCAGGACTCTGAGATCATGACCCGAACCAAAACCAAGAGTCGGACTCAACTCACTGCACCACCCAGGCACCCCTTGATTTTTTTCTTTTTAAGATTTATTTAGTTGAGAGCACGAGGGGGAGGAGAGGCAAACGGAGAAGCAGATTCCCACTGAACTCGGAGCCTGATTCAGGGCTCCAGCCCAGGACCGTGAGATCATGGCCTGAGCTGAAGTCAGATGCTTAACCAATGGAGCCATCCAGGCACCCCAGTAATTGATTTAAATCAAGGGAGAAATCAGAACTACCTGGAAAGTACTAGAAATACAATGGAAAAGTATCCTTCTAAGATGTCCTCTCATGAGAGGCTTATGTTTCCTTTGCTATTAAATCTCCTCCTAGTTTATTTATTTATTTTTAAGATTTTATTTATTTATTCATGAGCGACACAGAGAGAGACAGAGACAGAGACACAGGCAGAGCGAGAAGCAGGCTCCATGCAGGGAGCCCAACGTGGGACTCGATCCCAGGTCTCCAGGATCACACGCCGGGCTGCAGGCAGCACTAAACTGCTGCGCCACCCGGGCTACCCTCTCCTCCTAGTTTAAACCTATTTTCAGGGGCAGCCCCAGTGGCTCAGCGGTTTAGCGCCTGCCTTCGGCCCAGGGTGTGATCCTGGAGACCTGGAATCGGGTCCCACATTGGGCTCCCTGCATGGAGCCTGCTTCTCCCCCTGCCTGTGTCTCTGCCTCTTTCTGTCTCTTTGTGTGTCTCTCGTGAATAAATAAATAAAATCTTTAAAAAAAACCTACTTTCATGACATGATTTTATTCTCAACTTCATGTCTTACTTATATCTTAACTCATTTCTTTAATTCTCTTCTCTAGGAGTTCCAGCCTGTCACTAAAAACTTACATTTTAGTTCAGCTGTTTCCTCATGACTTCTGAATCAGTACCATAATCTCAATAATAGTTTCTAAGATAACAATGCAGATTTGGTTATGTCCTGGAAATGTTCCTTTCTGCATCTACTTTCATTTACAGATTATATCAGAATCTGGTAGAAAGGATCAGCTTTATATGTAAGCAGCTGTCCATGCAGCATGATTTCAAGGTGCTTAAGATATGGAATTGGAGGGGCGCCCCAGTGGCTCAGTTGGTTGAGCATCGGACTCCCAATTTTGGCTCAGGTAATGAGATCAAGCCCCATGTCAGGCTCCACACTCAGCAGGGAGTGTGCTTGGGATTCTCTCTCTCCCTCTCCCCCCTTCCCCCTGCCCTTTCTCTGTCAAATAAATAAATAAATCTTTTTTTTAAAAGATATGGAATTATACCAGTAATCCATTGCTGCATAACAGTAGCTTGATCAACAGACATTTATTACCTCATGGTTTCTGTGGGTCAGGAATGCAAGAGTGACTTAGCTGAGTGGTTCTGGCTCAGCCTCTCAGGAGATTGCAGTCAAGCTGTTGGCCAGGGCTGCAGTTATCCGAAGGCTGAAGTGGAGCTGGAGGACCCATTTCCAAGATGACACGCTCACGTGTTTGTTAACAGAAGGCCTCAGTTCCACCTATGTGGGCGTCTCCACAAGGCTGCCTGAGTAGTTCAGGACATGGCAGCTGGCTTCTTCCAGAGCTAGGGGTCCAAGGCAGTGTACTTCTGCAAGCACAACATCTTTTATGACCTGGTCTTAGAAGTGATGCACCACTTCTACCGTTCTATTTATTAGAAGCAAGTCACTAAGTCCAAGTCACACTGAAAAAGAGGGGAATTGACCTCCAACTCTTGAAAGCAATGTCAAAGAACTAATGGACACATTTTAAACCACTACACAACTCTTCTCGGAACTAGGTTTTATCTACTCTCTTGTTCTTCATACAGTCTCTCTCAAATTTGCAAAGTACTTTTTAGAATGGTTTTAAGTTCAGATTGATAGCAACCTATTTAGAATCTTACAATGAGAACAGATAGGACTTTTTCTAATTCATCGGCATTATTTTAGTTTATTAACTTTTTTTGCGGTAATTTCAGGTTCACAGAAAATTGCAAAAATAGTACAAAGAATTCCTGTGTATATCTCACTCAAATCCCTCAAATGTTTCTACAGTTGCTTTATCATTTCTTTCTCTCTATATATTTTTTCTTAATAATTTGAGAATTTGTTGCAGATATAATTTCCCTTTGCCCTTGTATAATTCAGCATACATTTCCTAAAAAAACAAAGCTATTCTCCTTGTAACCACTGTACAATCATCAAAATCAGAAAAGTAACTGTCATCTAGTCTACAAACTTTACTCAATTGTCACCAACTGTCCCTTTAGAGTAAAAGGGGAAAAAAAACTATTTTTTCTAATCCAGGATCCAGCCCAGGATCACAAGTTTCATTTAATTGCCATCTCTCTTTGGTCTCCCTTCTTCTGAAGCAGTCCCTCAGTCTTTGTCTTTCATGACCTTGACATTCTTGAAGACTTCCACTTATTATCTCAGTTTGGGATCAGATAGTATTCAATTTCCTTACAAACCTGCATCTTCATTCCTATGTAAGCTTTGTAAATCTCTCTAAGAAGCACATAAAAATAAGCACTGCCAAAAAAGTTTTTTGTATATTTTTTTAATTGCAGTTTGATTTGCCAACATATAGCATAACACCCAGTGCTCATCCCGTCCAGTGCCCCCCTCAGTGACCATCACCCAGTCACCCCAACCCCCCCCACCTCCCCTTCCACCACCCCTTGTTTGTTTCCCAGAGTTAGGAGTCTCTCATGTTCTGTCTCCCTCACTGATATTTCCCACTCATTTTCTCTCCTTTCCCCTTTATTCCCTTTCACTATTTTTTAAATTATTTATTTATTTATTTATTTATTTATTTATTTATTTATTTATTCATGAGAGACACAGAGAGAGAGGCAGAGACACAGGCAGAGGGAGAAGCAGGCTCTATGCAGGGAGCCCGATGTGGGACTCGATCTGGGTCTCCAGGATCAGGCCCTGGCTGAAGGCGGTGCTAAACCGCTGAGCCACCCAAGGGATCCCCCCCTTTCACTATTTTTTATATTCCCGGAATACTGCCAAAAATTTTTAGTCTATCAATGGCTTGTTAGCCACCTGATAATTTTGAGAATTCATAAATAAAGGGAAAGAATCAAATATTGATATTGCCTTCCCTACTGAGCTGTACCACTAGGAAACCAAACAATGGATGAAGTAGAGTTACAGAAGAAATGACACAATAGGGGATCCCTGGGTGGCCCAGCGGTTTAGTGCCGCCTTCAGCCCAGGGCGTGGTCCTGGAGACCCGGGATCCAGGCCCACGTGGGGCTCCCTCCATGGAGCCTGCTTCTCCCTCTGCCTGTGTCTCTGTCCCCCGCTCTCTCTCTCTCTCTCTCTGTCTCATGAATAAATAAATAAAATCTTTTTTAAAAATGACAGAATTAAAATATCAGTGTTTTGTAGCCCCTAATTAACAAATAAATTCAAACATTGATCATCAACAACTGCTAACAACACAGAGTCCGCCATTATGTGCTTCTGGCTAAACATATGCAATACCACCTAAGACATAAATTTGCCAAAAAAGCAAAACTGAATTTCATCAAGTCTCTAATTCAGCACTGTCCAACAGAAATATAATGCAAGCCACTATGTATTTCAGATCTTCCAATTGCCACATTAAAAGCAACTAAAAAGAAATAAGTGAAATTAAGTTTACTAACATATTTATTTAACCCAATATAGCCAATATATTATCATGTCAACATGAAATTAATATAAAAATTATTAAAGAGAGAGTTTACATTTCTTTTTTGTACTAAGTCTTTGAAATCTGGCATGTAATTTACACTTACCACACATCCCAGTTTGGACTAGTGTTCAAGAAAATAATTACTCAGGCACTTGTAAAAATGGTAAGGCCCCTTACTCCAGAGGGGCTACCACAATGGGATTTTGCAGTAGGGGAGAGAGATTGGACTCAGCTCCAAATGCAAGAAAGACAAATAGAGATTGAAAGCCAAGGAGCAAAGTAGGAATCAGTGGATGGGAAATTACAAACAGGAAATATCAAGGCTAGGGCGATTCTCATAAGACGGACTCAACAGGATACTTGCTTAAGGTGGGCCAGGGTGATAAGATTTTGAGGGTAGCGGATGAGGAATTTGATCAGATATCAAGAGTGGGTGGGAGATTTTTATGAAACTCACCCAACAAGATTCTTGCTAAATTGGATTAAGCAAGCCAAGGACAAAGCCCAAAGCTGGAACCCAGTCAGAAAGAGGACTCAGAGGAGTCTGACCCAAGTTTGGTCAAGCAGAGAGTTTTGGTCACTAGTCACATCTCAAGGTCTCAATAACCGCACATGGCCAGTACCTACTGTATTAAACAGTGCTGCTCTAGACAGAACTACCAACATGGAGGAAACTCAGAAACCAGAGGAACATGTTAGACACCACCATAGAGAAGCAAGCAGCCAGAGCCAGACAACAGGATTCTCTACAAGGCAGTTCAGTTTCTTCAGCAAACAAATTGCCAGAATGGGGAGAAGATGGAGGAGGAATCTCTACATGAAAAGAGATTTGAGATACATATACAGATCCTGATTCAAACAAACTAAAACAAATACATAACACTCATAACGCAAATGGAAATTTAACCACGGGCTGGATATTTTGTAAGAGTAAGTAATTACTGTTTAATTTTTTCAGATTATATAATAACCTTGTGATTTTGTTTTTTAAAGATTGTATTTATTTATTCATGAAAGACACAAAGAGAAGCAGAGACACAGGCAGAGGGAGAAGCAGGCTCCACGCAAGGAGCCCGATGCGGGACTCGATTCCAGATCTGGGGATCATGCCTTGAGCCAAAGACAGACGCTCAACCGCTGAGCCACCCAGGTGTCCCTTGTGATTATATTTTAAAAAAGGAGTCCTTATCTTCTAAAGATACACACTAAACTATTTATGGATGAAATTATATGGCGTTTCAGATTCACTTCAAAATTATAAGGGGCGTCCATTTATATGAAATATCCACGATAAACATATCCTTAGAGACTGCAAGGAGATTAGTGTTAACCAGGACTGGGGAGATAGGGGAATGAGGAGTGACTGCTTAATGGGTACAGGGTTTCCTTTGTGGGGGGATTAGATAGTGGTGACGATTACACAAGATCATTAATTACTGCATGCCACTTAACTGTATAGTTCAAAATGGTGGAAGTGGGGGCACCTGGGTGGCTCAGTTGGTTAGGCGTCTGCCTTCCATGATCCCAGGGTCCTGGGATGGAGCCCCCTGGGCTGGCTCCCTGCTCAGGGGAGAGCCTGCTTCTCCCTTTCCCTCTCCTGCTCCACCTGCTGGTGCTGTCTCTCTGTCAAATAAATAAAAAAAAATTTAAATGGTTGAAACGATCAATTTTATGTTAAATCAATGTTATCACTTAATAAAAGAAAGAAAATATTTGAAGAAAAAACTGTGGGGGGGAAGTATGTGGGATTATGAAACAATGAGTTAGAGTTGATAATTGTTGAAAGTGGGTGGTAGGTACATGGAGGTCATTTATTATTCTCTTTATGTTTGTATATGTCTAAAATTTCCCATAATAAAAAAATTTTAGGGGATCCCTGGGTGGCTCGGCGGTTTAGCGCCTGCCTTTAGCCCAGGGCGCGATCCTGGAGTCCTGGGATCAAGTCCCACGTCCAGCTCCCGGCATGGAGCCTGCTTCTCCCTCTGCCTGTGTCTCTGCCTCTCTCTCTCCCTCTATGTCTATCATAAATAAATAAATAAATAAATAAATCTTTTTAAAAAAATTTAAAACAAAGTCTTTCAGATAAATAGGTAAAGAAGATGTGGTATATATATAGATGGAATATCACTCAGCCATCAGAAAGAATGAATACTTACCCTTTACATCAGCATAGATGGAACTGGAGGGTATTATGCTGAGTGAAATAAATCAATCAGAAAAAGACAATTATCATATGGTTTCACTTATTTTTTTTTTATTTTATGATAGTCATACAGAGAGAGAGAGAGAGAGAGAGAGAGAGAGGCAGAGACACAGGCAGAGGGAGAAGCAGGCTCCATGCACCGGGAGCCCGATGTGGGATTCGATCCTGGGTCTCCAGGATCCTGGGCCAAAGGCAGGCGCCAAACCGCTGCGCCACCCAGGGTTCCCCATATGGTTTCACTTATATGTGGAATATAAGTAGTGAAAGGGACCATAAGGGAAAGGAGGGAAACTGAGTGAGGAAAAATTAGAGAGGATGACAAACCATGAGAGTCTCCTAACTCTGGGAAACAAAGGATTGCAGAAGGGAGGTGGATAGAGGGATGGGGTAACTGGGTGACAGGCATTAAGGAGGGCACACGAAAAAAAAAAAAAAGGAGGGCACACGAGATGAGCACTGGATATTATACAATATGTTGGCAAATGAATTTAAATTTAAAAAGAAAAGAAAACAAATTGACAGATGAAGGAGGAAGATAGGTGGGGGATGGGCTAAGTGGGTGGTGGGTACTAAGGAGGGCACTTGTTGGGATGAGCACTGAGTGTTATACGTAAGTGATGAATCACTAAATTCTACACCAGAAACCAATTTTACTATATATATTAACTAACTAGAATTTATTTTTTTAAAGGTTATTTATTTATTTATTCTTAGAGACACAAAGAGAGAGAGGCAGAGACACAGGCAGAGGGAGAAGCAGGCTCCACGCAGAGAGCCTGACGTGGGACTCGATCCAAGGTCTCCAGGATTACACCCCAGGCTGCAGGCGGTGCTAAACCGCTGCGCCACCAAGGCTGCCCAACTAACTAGAATTTAAATAAAACTTGAAATCTAAAAAATAATAATAAAATGTTTAATAAAAAAAGTCTTTTAACCAAAAGGGAAATTTGAATATGAACTATTTGATGATGTTAAAAGCCATTGCTTATTTTTTAAGTGTGATAACAATGTAATGGCATAGTGGTTATGAGAAAAAAAAAGCCTAACATTTATGAATGCATTCTGTATTATCTACAGGTGAAATCTGAATCTGCACTAAAATCCTCAGACACAAAAGAAAAAAGTATGGAGGGGTTAGTTTTTTTTTTTTTTTTTTCTTTTTCTTTTTCAGAGGGGTTAGTTTAAACAAGAATTGGTGGGGCACTGCCTTCGGCTCAGGTCATGATCTCAGAGTCCTGGGATCCAGCCCCACATCAGGCTTCCTGCTCATTGGGGAGCCTGCTTCTCCCTTTCCCTCTCCCTATGCCACTCACCCTGTTTGCGCTCTCTCACTCTCACAGTCTCTCAAATAAATAAATAAATAAATAAGTCTTTAAAAAAAAAGAATTGGACCATGTTGACAGGTATTTAAGCTGAGCAATGGATATGGGGGAGGGGGATGATATCAATTCCTCTAGTATTTTATGTTTGAAATTTTCCAAAATAAAATATTTTAAAAGTATGTCAACCTGAGGCACCTGGCTGGTTCTGTTGGTAGAGCATGTGACTGTTGATCTCGGGGTCATGAGTTCGAGCCCCACATTGGGTGTGGAGATCACTAAAAAAAATTTTTTTAATAAAAAAAATTGAAGATATAAAAATAAAACTTTTTAAAAAATAAATAAAATAAAATGAAAGTATGTCAGTCCTTTTAGTACCTTTTAGCAGTCCCATCTTTCATCCCAATATGTAAGCTCTCACCTGGACTCCTGTATCTAAGTGGTTTAGAATCTTAATATTAAACAGAAGTATTAAACAAAATGACAATATTACATCATGCTTTTCTCTTTGAAAATAGTGAAATGTCTGGCAACTCCTCAGATTTTTTTCTTATTTTAGAGTGGTTACTGCATGAGGAAGTTCAACATGTCTGGCCTATAATGCTTGCCTTCTTTCTGCCCTGGAACAAAGAAGGTTATGTTCATTTTGAAGAGGATGTTTATTTCGCAGGTGGTATATTATCTTCACAAGACTCCACCCCTTAACTCAAAGAGGAGCCAGGAACAGGAGCACCCACTAATAAGCTGGATTTTTTTTTTAGCTTCGGAATCTCTTGGGGCAATACATATTTGCAAAGGGTTTCCATATTACTACTCATGCCAACTCAGTAACTATGAAAACAACAACAGTGGATTAAGAAAAAGAGCTTATCACCTCTGTAATGATTTCCATGTTGGAACCAGAGTACTGTACTTGCATTGATAGAAAAGGGCCTTAATGCACAATGAGGCTTTAATCCGTGGCCTTGTGCAACAGAAAAATTGGAAACGTTTTTGAGTTCATGAAATTCATTCTCAGTTTTGACCTAAGCCAGCTGTTTCATTTAATCCAACGAATATTTTTTAAAAACACAGAACTATTCTTTCAGGAGCCAGATCCCACCTACCAAAGCCTCAACAGTCTTCTGATCCCCTAGGAAAGCACTATTAGAGAACTTTCACAAGCCTGTTACATCCTCAGGGATGGTTCTTAACAACTGGCTTAAAATATATATTGAGCCAAGTGTATGAGAGCGTATCTAATACATAGCATGGCCCACTAGGATGGCTAGCATCAAAAAGACAGACAGTAACAAATGTTAGAGAAGATGCAGAAACCAGAACCCATTCTCAAACACTGCTCTTGAGATTGTAAAATGGAGCAGCCACTTTGAAATTAAGTCTGAGCTCCTCAAAAAATTAACCAGAGAATTATCACAGGACGGGTGGCTCAGTCAGTTAAGTGTCTGACTTCAGGGGCAGCCCGGGTGGCTCAGCGGTTTAGCACTGCCTTCAATCCAGGGCCTGATCCTGGAGACCCGGGATCGAGTCCTGCATCAGGCTCCCTGCATGGAGCCTGCTTCTCCCTCTGCCTCTCTCTCTCTCTCTCTCTCTCTGTGTGTGTGTGTCATGAATAAATAAATAAAAATAATTTTTTTTTATAAAAAGTGTCTGACTTCAACTCAGGTCATGGTCTCAGGATCCTGGGATGAGCGGAGTGTCTTTGGCTCCATGCTCAGCGGGGAGTCTGCCTGTCGCTCTCTTCAGCCCCTCCCCTGCTCATGCACACGACTCTCTCTCTCTCTCTCTCTCTCTCTCTCTCTCTCAAATAAATGAATAAAATCTTTAAAAAAAAGAATTATCATAGGACCTAGCAATGCCACTCCTAGGTATCATACCCAAGAGAAACAAAAATATATGTTCCTGTAAAACTTATGCACAAAGGTTGCATGAAGCAGCATGATTCATAATATCCATAAAGTGGAAACAACCCACTGATGCATGGAAAAATAAAATGTAGTATAGGCACATAATGAAATATTCTTTAATAATAAAAAAAATGAAGTACTGACACATGCAATCACATGGATGAACCTGGAAAACATGATGCTAAGTGAAAGAAACCAGGCAAAGGCCACGTATTCTATGACTCTATTTATATGAAATGTCCAGAATGCACAAATAGAGACAGAGTGGTTGCCTGGGGCTGGGTGGAGTGAAGTTGCCAGGAAATAGGAAGGGGCTGTGAGTGAGTACAGGTTTCTTTTTGGAGTGAGGAAAATGTTCTGGAATTAGTAGTGATGTCTGCACAACCTAGTGAATATGCTAAAATCTGCTGAATAATACACTTTAAAGGGGTGAATTTTATGGTATGTGAAATATGGCTCCATAAAAAAAATGTTTATAAGTAATAGCATGGCACTACCACCTCATTATTTGCTCCTCGTATACTGACTGTAGGAGCAAATGAAGAACAATGTGTAGAGGATAAGTTAACAATCTCGTTCCTCTCCTTTGCCTAAATCATGCTTGGAATTTAGCCCCCACCCCATACCAGTCCACACTGACTCAAACAGGCAACACTTCACACTGGGAGCTGCTGCTCTTTTGCACTTGATTACATCATGCAAATTCCATGATTACCTTGGACTATGTCAGTTAAAAGCAAATGGAAAGACTTGGCAGTGAGGGTGGTGGCGTTGAGCCTTCTCCAATGGTGCCCTTTCTAAGTCTTACCTCTCCCTGCCTCTCTCTTATGGAGATCAGAGTCCCCAACAGATGTCCGTGGCTCTGGAGAGTAGAACCACACGAGGCAGCTCCGTCTGGGTGTCCAGTTGGAGAGGGCAGGTCTCCAGCCTTTTCCTAAGCTTCTGGAAAGAAATTTCTCTTTCTCACCTAGGGGAGTGGGTACAGTTTAATAACTCAGGCATGTCCCACGTGACATAGTGGGTATATATATTTTTTAAAGATTTTATTTATTTATTCATGAGAGACACACAGAAAGAGAGGCAGAGATATAGGCAGAGGCAGAGGGAGAAGCAGGCTCCATGCAAGGGGCCCGACGTGGGATTCATCCGGGTCTGCAGGATCACACCCCGGGCTGAAGGCGGCGCTAAACCGCTGAGCCACCCCAGCGGTTTATATATATAAATATATATTATTTATATATATAATAATGGAATATTATTCAGCCATAAAAAGAAAAGAAATCCTGGGATCCCTGGGTGGCGCAGCAGTTTAGCACCTGCCTTTGGCCCAGGGCGCGATCCTGGAGACCCGGGATCGAATCCCACGTCGGGCTCCCGGTGCATGGAGCCTGCTTCTCCCTCTGCCTGTGTCTCTGCCTCTCTCTCTCTCTCTCTGTGACTATCATACATAAATAAAAAATTTAAAAAAAAAGGAAAAGAAAAGAAATCCTGACATATACTACAGCATAGGTAGGTCATCCATAAAATAAGTCAGACAGTGGAAGACAAATACTGTATGATCTCACTTGTATGTGAAATCTAAAAACATTAAAACTTACAGAAACAGACAAGAATGGTAATTGCCAGGGGCTGAAGAGAGGGAGACATGGGGGAGATGTTGGTCAAAGGGTACAAACTTTCAGTTATAAAATGAATAAATTCTAGGGATATGAGGTACAGTATGGTGACTGTGGTTAACAATAATGTATTGTGTGCTTTAAAGTGGCTAAGAGAGTAGATCTTGAAAATTCCAACCTGTGCACTGCTGATATTCTGGCAAATTGTACTGTTGATGCCAGTGGTTCTCCCTCCTACTATTGAGGCTTTCCTGTTCCAATCACCACTTTGGTCATCCTCCAGCAAGTATTCTCTGAGGATTATTGGCTAAGTGTGGTACTCAGATCATTGATGATGCCTGGAATCCATAAAAGGGGTTCGCACACAGTTCAGGAGTCTCAGGGGAAAAAAAATAAAACAATTTTGTCCACTTACACTTAGTAAATTTGAATTTAAGATAAATTATGGGGTCACCTGAGTGGCTCAATCAGTTAAGCATCTGCCATTTACTCATGTCACAATCTCAGGGTCCTGGAATCAAGCCCCACATAGCATCGGGCTTCCTGCTCAGCAAGGAGTCTGCTTCTCCCTCTCCCCTGCTCAAGCTATCACTGTCTCTCGCTCGCTCACTCACTTGCTCACTCTCTCTCTCTCAAATAAATAAATAAAATCTTTTCTAAAAAAGAAAAAAATTATGATTTTCACAGAAACTTCCAGCATCGTTACAATCTTAAAGTTTGTGCATTCACCAAAAACACTAAATCGACCAGCTAACATTCATTTGCCAGGCTGCATTTGATCTCAACTAATGTATTTTTATGACATTTGCATATTATTACTTAAATTCATCCAATTTGCATTTTTGTTGTAACCACAGTGCTTCATCATATTCCCAATTTGTAAAAATGAATCAGTAGTCCATTGAAGCATGAAACCAGTTAAGAAAAAATTACCTAAATACCACAGTGCAGAATAACTTCATAATTGCAAACAGTCCCTAGAAAGTCAGTATGAATAGAGCTGACTCTGTATTGCTAGGGCAGGAGAATCTGTAAGTGTGATGGGCAGACAGAAAAGAATAGGAATAAGAAAATACAATCATTATATGAAAATTAGATTTTATCTCTAGATCCCTGTGCTTTTTGCCTGCTATGAAACTGTCAAATAGTGGCAGGAAGCCACCAAAGCCTTGAATACTTTTCATAAACAAAGCACAATGACCTCTCTGGTAAACCAACTGAGATTTTCCAGAATAAGCTAAAAATTGTGCTTTCCAGGATGCTAAAGGTTCAAGTTGTACCACTGCCAAGAAGTTTGTAAAACCACTCACAAAGTTAATGGAAATGTTATGCTGGGAAGGAAAATGGAATGGCCTGTTGGCAAAATTCTCTGATGAAACGATGGTGGTGTGCAGCCCCTCATATCCACGGCATTCTGTATGAACAAGCACTTATTATGGTGTTTATGTGAGCAGACATTTCACATTACAGCCCCAGTAAATTTGCTCTTGGTATATATAATGAGCATGTATGAGTGAGAAGTGCTCAGTGGTTTTTGCTGTTGTTGTTGATCTCTGAATACCCACGTTACAAAGGCAATTTTTTGTGGAAGTAAAAATCATTGTGGAAACCTGTGCTGGGGTAGCACCAGCTAGCCAAACAGCAATGAGGGCTTTGCTAGGCGAGTCAGACTAGTGGAAGGTGACAGAAAAATAGTTGTAACTGCCTCAAGATGTAGAGCATTTATTTGGCTCACACAACTTAATTCAGGCAATACCATCCATCACAAGCTGTTTTGCCTCCATTCCTCCTCTCGGCCTTCTGCTCTTAGCTTCATTTTCAGGATCCGCAGTGTCTCCCAGCTGCTCCCATTGCACATGATCTCAGGTTGAAGTTCAGCTGGACACTCTTCCAATAGCCCCTACTAACGTCTGGTTGAATCTCATTGGCTAAGTCTAACCGGGTCACACACCCACTCATACATCAGGGTCTTTGGCCAAAGGAGTGAAATGCTTTGACTGGCCACACTTGAGTTACCATCCGTTTCTGGAACTGGGGATGAACAACAACGACTTCTCCTTCTCCTGTCACCCAAGGACAGAGTCTGAGATGCAAGAAAATCTGGTCTTTCAAAAGAAAATCAGGATATTATACCAGGCAAAGGTTGAATGGAGGATGAGGAGGGGGATGACAATAGATGCGAACTATAGTATGTGACTAGCATGACAGTTTTTTCATGCTCCTTTTTCACCCAGGACAGCTGGAGGTCGGCAATATGCTTCTTGATTCAGGATGGAAGTAATCTGCCTAAACTGCCACCACCCAGTACATGTGTTTTCAGTATGCTGGGAAACATAATAGACAGTATGTAAGACAGCTCTTCCATACTAGAGTGCATTAAATTTCAAGAAAAAGATGCCCATATAAACATGACACTCATAAAGCCAGTAAAGGTCATTTCTGCATATTCAGTGCTTGCTGCTTTCCAAGGTGCAATTCATTGATGCGTTTAATATGCTGGGTAGTCTGAAGTTATCACTTGAGATCCAAAATACTGGGATTTCTAAGGTTCAGCATAAAATATTGGACTTGTATTTTTTAATTTTATTTATTTATTTATTTGAGAGAGAGCAAGCATGATTGAGGGGAGGACCAGAGGGGGAGGGAGAGAGAGAATCCCAAGCGGACTCCACACCAAGCATGGAGCCCAACGCAGGGCCTGATCCCACGACCCCAAGATCATGACCTGAGCTGCAACCAAGAGTCAGAGGCTCAACTGATTGAGCCACCCAAGAGCCCCTAAAATATTGGACTTTTAAAAATCAGCCTCAATCACTGAGACTTTCACTCTCTCTTAACCTTTCATAAGTTTGGGGCAGCCCCAGTGGTGCAGCGGTTTAGCACCGCCTGCAGCCCAGGGCGTGATCCTGGAGACCCGGGATCAGGTCCCACGACGGGCTTCCTGCGTGGAGCCTGCTTCTCACTCTG
Organism: Canis lupus familiaris; assembly: GCF_011100685.1. NCBI lineage: Eukaryota > Metazoa > Chordata > Mammalia > Carnivora > Canidae > Canis > Canis lupus. The sequence continues at coordinate 13,152,712 of NC_049260.1, read as the reverse complement.
CCTCTCTCTCTCTCTCTGAATAAATAAATAAATAAATCTTTTTAAAAAAAAACTTTCATAAGTTTCTTCACTTGATAGAAAAAGAAATCACTGCCATATTTGAGGGTATATTTTAGAATCATATGCATTTAGTTAAACAAGGCAGATTGACCTCATTCATACATATATCTTGGGTCCCTCTTGAAATCTCACTAGAAAGACTGAAAGGAAACTTTTTTTAAGTAGACTCCACGCCCTGTGTGGAGCCCAACTCAGGGCTTAAACTCGTGACCCTGAGATCAAGAGTCAGATGCTTAACCAACTGAGCCAACCAGGAACCCTCAAAAGGAAATTTTTTAAGGCACAAACTCAAAAGGAAACAGAAAGCCCTAGAGATGACAACAGAAGATATGACAACAAAAAATGTTTTAAATGTATTGTTGAAGTAAAAAAAAAATGTATTGTTGAAGTATAGTTGATTTTTTTTAAAACATTTTTATTATTGAAGTATAGTTGACATGGCAACAAAATTTTGAAAACTATAAGGTGGAGGGCCAAATGGCACATGATCTAATGAAGCAGAAAAAGCTAAGTGCCTGCAAGGCGGGAAAACAATAAAAAGTACACTGCTGCATGTCACAGAACCTGCAGAAAAGCTTAGGAACTAGAAGAAAGCCCTCTGAAGGTGGGATGCCAGAGCCAAGCCAAAAAACAGAGTGGGCGAAAATTCTTTTAAAGGAACAGCTAGATCCCAGTTCATCCTACCCCTGCATATTCCTAAAAATAGAATGAACATGTGTATATGGGGAATTTAAGAAACAAAACGAATGAGCAAAGGGAAAAAAGAGAAAAAGAGAGATGAACCAAGAAGCAGACTCTTTTTTTTTAAGATTTTATTTATTTATTTTAGAGACAGTGAACGAGAGAGTGCAAGCAGGGGGAGGGGCAGAGGAAGAGCAAGAAGCAGACTCCCTGCTGAGCAGGAGCCTGATGTGGGGCTCAATCCCAGGATCCCGGGATCATGACCCGAGTCAAAGGCAGACACTCAACCACTGAGCCACGCAGGCGCCCTGAAACAGACTCTTAAGTACTGAACAAACTGAGAACAAACTGAAGGTCACCAGAGGGGGGTGGGGCGGGGGAATGGGTGAAACAGGTGATGCGGGTGAAGGAGGACACTTATCATGATGAGCACCAAGTGATGTATGGAAGTGTTGAATCACTGTGTTGTACACCTGAAACTAATATTACACTATCTCTTAACTGGAATTAAAATAAAAACTTAGAAAAAGAAAGAATGAATGTGTGTTTAAAATGTACTTAATTTATAATGAAGAAACCTTTGGTATAGCAAGGCTGGTTCAAAGATCATTTGAGAAAAAAAAAAAACAAAGATCATTTGGGAAATTGAATATACATACTCAAGCAGGAAAAACATGCTGAAATAAGTTGATTTAGCACCAAAACTGTTAATTACCTATAGGACAATAAAATCATAACCTCTGAGTTGTCATTTCTGCTAGGCGTCTCTATTGAACAAAAATCTACAAGCTTACATGTAAGTTTACAGAATATGAACCCTATTAGTAGAAACTAGTATGGCAAACAGAGGTACATACTCCTGGAGGATACAGTTATCCTTGGGCAGATCGGTTGGACAGTGCTGCCGTATGACATTAAAAATCCATTCTAGGGCACCTGGGTGGCTCAGAGAGTTAAGCATCTGATTTCGGCTTAGGTCATGACCTCAGGGTCCTGGGATCAGCCCCTAGTTGGGCTCCAAGCTCAGCAGCGAGTCTGCTTGTCCCTCTTCCTATCCCCCTGCCCCTCCCCTTGTGAGCTCTCCGTGTGTGCGTGTGTGTGTGTGTGTGTGTGTCTTTCTTTCAAGTAAATAAATGAAATCTTAAAAAAAATAAAGGAAAAATACATTTAGTCATCCTTTTGTCTTGTTTATTTGCTTTGGATAATTTTTCTTGTTAAGAGAAATAAACATCCCTTTGAAAAGCCATAATTTAAATAAATACAAGCATTCTCCATATTACAACCGTAAGAATAATATTAAGATTATTCTCACAGGGATGTCCAGGTGGCTCAGCGGTTGAGCATCTGCCTTCGGCCCAGTGCGTGATCCTGAGTCCTGGGATCGAGTCCCACGTCGGGCTCCCTGCATGGAGCCTGCTTCTCCCTCTGCCTATGTCTCCGCCTATCAATCTCTGTGACTATCATAAATAAATAAAAAAACTAAAAAAAATAGATAGTTCTCACAAATAATTTTAACCTTTTTCACTGTACTACTTCCTTCCCCTTAGGATAGTGGTTTTTGTTTTTGTTTTTTAAGATTTATTTATTTATTCACGAGAGACACACACAGAGAGAGGCAGAGACAGAGGCAGAGGGAAAAGCAGGCTTCTCACAGGGAGCCCGATGTGGGACTCAATCCCAGGACTCCAGGATCATACCCTGGGCCGAAGGCAGATGCTCAACTGCTGAGCTACCCGGGCGCCCAGGACACTGGTTCTTAAAAGCAAATGTGTAAAATATAACCTGAGATGGTTTTTTAAAAAAGATTTTATTTTATTTTATTTTATTTTATTTTTTATTTTATTTTATTTTATTTTATTTTATTTTATTTTGAGAGAGAGCGAGAGCAAGAGAGAGCACAAGCAGGAGGGAGGAGCAGGCTCCCCACTGAGCAGGGCCAGGACCCTGGGACCATGACCTGAGCCAAAGGCAGACACTTAACTGACTGAGCCACGTTTAAAAAAAAAAAAAAGCCAGGAGGGGCACCTGGGTGGTTCAGTCAGTTAAGCATCCCACTCTTGGATTGGGCTCAGGTCCTGATCTCTTGGCCCGGGAGATTGAGCCCTCAGTGCAGTCGGCTCCATGCTCAAGAGTCTGCTAGGATACTGTCTCCCTCTGCCCTTTCCCCCACTCACACATGAGTGCTCTCTTGCTCTCACTCTTGCTCTCTGAAATAAATAAATAAATCTTAAAAAAAAAAAAAGCCAGATTCAGACTCACCAGAGATTCTAACAACATTTTAAGAAAACATGCCTTAGTACATCAATGTAATAGGTGGACAGTCACAAGTAGGGGTGGGTTTTGCCCCTGGGCAGAGTCAAGCAACTCAAACAAAACAAGCACTGTGTCCATGAGGCTTGCTGTTTCTGTGTACAATGACACTCCGGACCTCTTCTCCAAGCATATCTCTAGGTCCTCAAAGTCCCACTGCCTATTTCTTGCTTCCTTTTTCTACTTCCACAAAACTCTCAGCCTGCCATCTCCCACACCAGGGCAATCCTTTTTTCTTTTTTAAGATTTTATTTATTTATTCATGAGAGACAGAGAGCGGGAGGCAGAGACACAGGCAGAGGGAGAAGCAGGCTCCCTGTGAGGAGCCTGATGTGGGACTGGATCCCAGGACCCTGGGATCACACCCTGAGCCCAAGGCAGATGCTCAACCACTGAGTCACCCAGGCCTCCCCAAACCAGTGCAATCCTAATCACATCATCATAATCATACAGGGTCATTCATTTCTTCCTCTTTTCTCTTTTGAAGTCACTCTTCATGAATAAAACTTATTCCCAACTCTTTTAAGGTTCTATACTTTGATTTACAAAAGGCTTACCTTTCCTCAAAAACCCTGGCTCATGCAAATCAAAGACGTTGGTTTTTACACTATATCCAATACCAGCTCTCCCAAAATGCCATCAGAGTAAACTGGTGATGAGCAAATTTGAGCTTATTGCTTATTGCAGTCAGGGAGATCACCACCTGGACAATCTTACAGGAGCTCTGAGGGACGAAAGCCAAATTGGCATTTGTATGAGGTTTTTTGGTAAGTCTGGTTTAAAGCTGGTCTTTTGATCCAGGGGCCTGATTAGAATTGAGTAAGGCTCAGTTCGGGATGACGTGATATAGTAGGTTAGGCTTGATGGACACAGTGAAGTGAGAGTTTCAATCAAGTTTCAGAGAACGAGGAGTTGTTTGATGCTATCTATTAAGATGTTGAGGAGTCTGACATTGCTTCAAGTCAAATGGCTTCTGAACTGGGGCTCCTGACTGGCTCAGTCAGTGGAACATGCGACTCTTGATCTCGGGGTTGTGAGTTTGAGCCCCACATTAGGTGTAGGCATTACTTTAAAAAAATAAAATCTTAAAAAAAAAACAGTTTCTGAACTAAACAATAAAATTATCTAACACTTTTATCTTCCTAAGATAAAGACTTTTCTCCAGTAGGTAAGTCATGTTGATGAAAACATTGGAATAGAAAAGGCATATTATTCTTTTTTATTTTTATTTTTGGCATATTAATATAGATAGTAAACTCTGTGGAAATAGATGGTTTTCATTCTCAACCACAACCTCTGAAACGGGTTTCAGAGACTATTTTGGTGATTAAAAGCTAAACATTGACTGTATCTTTCCAGGTATAATAATCTTTAAAATCTTCAAGACAATGGATGCCTCTGGCTTAATGTGGTGAGGTTCACTTTTAAAAAGTAAGGAGTGAAAGCACATTAACATAACTGTAGCTTTTATCTTCCCGTGTAAATATGTTAAAGCCTCTTGAATTTTTTTTCTCTTGAAATTTTTTTAAAGATTTTTATTTATCTGGAGAGAGAGAGTGCGTGGGCGAGAGTGGAGAGGGGCAGGGGGCAAGGGAGAGAGAATCTCAGACTCAGGCTGAGCAAGGAGCCTGACACAGGGCTCCATCTCCCAACCCTGACATCATGACCTGAGCCAAAATCAAGAGTTAGGCACTCAACCAACTGAGCCACCCAGGCACCCCCAAGTCTCTTGAATTTATTTATTTATTTATTTATTTATTTATTTATTTATTTATTATTTTTTAACCTCTTGAATTTTTAAAAATAAATCTCTCCAGATAACATGGGGACTTCATTATTTCCAGGGATTCCCACTGTTTCGGCTTGGTCTCATCTCAGATACCAGCCCCTAGGGGACAGGGAGGGTCCTTGCCACCTCTGCATCCCAGCAGCTCTGGGAATAGCTCTTGTGCATGGCAGATGTACACTAACTACTTAGAGAACTGCATTCATAAACTAGACAGGAGAGAGCAAAAAAGCAAACAAGCACAAAATCCCCAAACTAAAAGTAACAAGCTGCAGGGTTTTTGAAATAGAGATCCAGTCACTGCCACTACTCTCCCTCCTCTGACCCTTCCCTCTGTCCTCTGCCTCCTGCCCTCCACTGCTTCTGCTAAAACAATGGATGACATAACTACTAACTCAATGGTCATTTTTTAAAATATTTTATTTATTTAATAGAGAGGCAGAGACAGCAACAGAGATAGTGAGAGTGAGCATGAGCTGGGTGAGGAGGCAGAGGGAGAAGCAGGCTCCCTGGTGAGGGGCTCCATCCCAGGGCCCCAGGGTCATGACCCGAGCCGAAGGCAGACGCTTCACTGAGTCACCCAGGCGCCCCTCAGTGGTCATTTCTTATTCCTTATCTTGTTTGCTTGATCTCCCTGTCCATCTAGATTTGAGAAGTTATCAAAGACAATGAAAGATGACCTGGAAAGCACAGTATCCTGGAAGTCTACAGAAGAATTTTAAGGAAGAAGTGATCAACATTGTCAAATACTGCAGAGAGATGGGACCAAAAAAAAAAAGTCGTCCTGTGCTTTTTGGCAGGTAGGGGGTGATTTGTTGGGAGAGGGACTGCAGCCACTTGGGATTTAATGCTTCCCCAATGTTCTTCTCCAGCAGTTTCCATGGGTCCACCATGGATTGATTGCAAAGGGGAGCAGGGACCTATTCTCCCCAAATCAAGGATGAAGGATATTCCTGTTGATTCCTAACTAATTCCAAGAAGTCTGTACTACTAGAATCTTGCTTCAAATTGTATTTGGAGGAACACCTGGGTGGCTCAGCAGTTGAGCATCTGCCTCTGGCTCAGGGCATAATCCTACGGTCCAGGATCGAGTCCAGCATCAGGCTCCTTGTGGGGAGCCTGCTTCTTCTTCCACCTATGTCTCTGCCTCTCTCTCTCTCTCTCTCTGTCTGTCTGTTGTGAATAAATAAATAAAATCTTTAAAGAAAAAAAATTGTATTTGGAGGGTACCTGGGTTGCTCAGTGGTTGAGCCTTTGGCTCAGGGCATAATCCCGGGGTCCTGGGATCGAGTCCCCACAGACAGCCTGCTTCTCCCTGTGCCTATGTCTCTGCCTCTCTCTGTGTCTCTCACGAATAAATAAAATCTTTTTTAAAAATTTTTATTTGGGGAAGCCCAGGTGGCTCAGCGGTTTAGCGCTACCTTCAGCCCAGGGTGTGATCCTGGAGACCCAGGATCGGGTCCCACATTGGGTTCCCTGCATGGAGCCTGCTTCTCCCTCTGCCTGTGTCTCTGCCTCTGTGTGTGTGTGTATGTGTGTGTGTGTGTCTCTAATGAATGAATAAATAAAGTCTTTTTAAAAATTGTATTTGGAGATGTTCTTTGTTTTGCCCTTTTCTCCCACTCTTTATTTTTTTATACAGCAATACTAAGTATATAGACTTTGTCAAAGCTCCCACCAAGACCACCAGAGCTACCCCTTGATCATATAAAGTGGGTTTATTAAACTTATTGAGAAAGGGAGAGCCCCAAGTTCACAAAGTTTCAGTAGTGATTTAAAAGAAGAAAGTTAGAGAAGCTATGTACATATAGGGCTTTGGGGGCTGGGCTCAGATAGTTCTAAGGCTGGTCTGCGCAAGGTGTGAGCTGAGCCTGTATCAAAATTTGTAAGCTACGCAGGTTGGTGAGCCTGGCAACACATGAGTTTGGCTTTTTATTTAAGATTTTATTTATTTATTCATGACACACACACACACACACACACACACACACAGAGAGGCAGAGACACAGGCAGAGCTCCATGCAGGGACTTGATCCCGGGTCTCCAGGATCACACCCTGGACTGAAGGTGGCGCTAAACCGCTGAGCCACCAGGGCTGCCCAACACCTGGGCTGAGTTTGAATGGGCTGATGTTAAAACAGTTTGAGCTTAACCAGTTTTTGTTGCACATTTGTGGTTTGCCTTTCTGGGACAGACAGTTATGTCATTCATTATAGGACATGATGCTGTAACCAGGGCTCCAATATGACTTTGAAAGGACATGCAGCCATCATTTTGTCTATTTCTAAGTTCTGCCATTTATTTTCCTTAACAAAAGTAAGAGCTGTGCATCATCAGTCTGGGAGCAATGTGATAAGGTACAGGGATGACCTGTAGATCTAACTCCATGCCATTGGTGGCATAGTCCTAAACTGAGAAGGATTTTCAAGCCAAGTCTGGGATCTTAAAGACAGGGTCCTATGATCTATTACAACATTATTTTAGGGCGGCTTCCTGTTCCGTAGAAATTGGAAAATTAAAAACCGTATTTTCAAAAACAAAAAAACAAACAAAAAAACTTACATTTTCTGGATTCTCCTGAAACCATAGTTTCAGATGTGCTTTGGGTTCTGCCACTGAGAGGTCCTTAGGCCAGAAAGGCATGAGGCATCTCTGTGCAGGCATGGATCATGACCCCAGATCCTGAACTTTCTGGGTTGTGCCTTTCTGGACCATGGTTGAGCTTATCTTCCTTGGATTTTGTAAGCCAAACAAGACTCTGACATTAAATCTTCCTTGTTACTTAAGTGAATCTTAGTTGAGTTTCTGCCAGTTGGAACCATGAGTCCTCAGTGAGATATGTATTTGCACACAAAATTTTGTATTCTATTTCAGGCCCTCACAAAATTTATCCACAAATCCTGGATGAAAAACCACTACTGTAAAGACTTCATAATTTATCATTTTATTCTAAGTGTGTCTACACAATACAGAAAATCTGGTACAGAGCTTATAAAATCCCTATCCATACACCTGTGGCCAAGTGATTATAAATAAGACCTTTGAAAATTTCAGAAAAATATTAAATCTTTTTATCCTCCCTTGACTTGCCATAATACCTAAAATCCACTCTTAAAAATGTATTCCTCAGCGTTAAACTATGACACCTTATTTATTATTATTTTTTCAACAAATAGGTACTGTATCTCTACTATAGTGGGCACTATGCTATATGAAGAAGATAGAAATGACTCATGCCCCCCATGGAGCCATAAGTCAAGTCGGGGAGAAAGACAAGCAAGTAGGAGGGCCTCTTATTTCAATGTCTCTGAAGTACCATTTGCTATTTATTAAATATGGAATTTATTTACAAAATGTTTGATCAGTTTGGCATTGTCCTCTAAAGCTAAGCATGTACCACCCCTTGACCCAAAAATCCCACTGCTAGATAGAGCCAAGAAAAATGGTGCTTAGGTCTCCCAAAAGACTTCCATGGGAATGTTTAAAGCAGCTTTATTCATAATAGCTCCAAACTGGAAACAGCCCAAATGTCTAGCAACAGGACAGTGGATAAACAAAGTAGAGTATACTCATACAGCAATAAAAAAGGGCAGATTCCTGTTACACACAACTACGTGGATGAATCTTGCCAACATAATAAGTGAAAGAAGCCAGACACTAAAAAGCACATGCCATATAACCCCATTTAAATGAAAGTCAAGAACATACAAAATTAATTGGTGGTGATAGAACTCTGTAGAGTGATATCTCTGGTTTTGGGAGTGGTATTGGCTAGGAAGAGGGTACAAGGGAACCTTTTGGGTTGCTGTAAATATTCTATATATTGATCTGAGTGATCTCTACATATGGGTTTACTTATTTTTTTTAAGATTTTATTTATTTATTCATGAGAGACACACACACACACAGAGAGAGAGAGAGGCAAAGACACAGGCAGAGGGAGAAGCAGGCTCCATGCAGCGAGCCCAATGTGGGACTCGATTCCAGGTCTCCAGGATCATGCCCTGGGCCGAAGGCAGGCGCTAAACCCCTGAGCCACCCAGGGATCTACATATGGGCTTACATATGCCAAAATTCATCCATCTCTATACATAAGATTAGTGCATTTCTTCGCTGTTCTTTTGGTTAGCTCTTGCTGCATAACAAACCACCCCAAAACTTAGTGGCTTAAACAATGACAATCTTTTATTATCACCCACAATGCTGTGGGTTGGTTGGGAGGCTTCCTCTATGGGAGTTTTGGTCAGATGGTGACCAAGGCTGAAGTCACATGGAGGCTCACCTGGGACCTGGGATACTGGGGTGACTGGACCTCACTCCTTCCCCACATAATCTTGGGATCTCTCCTCTTCACATGGCCTCTCCACAGGGTCTGTCCAGTAAGGTAGCTACATACAGCAGTCATGGGAGTGTACCACTCACACCTCCCTTCAGGAGACAACCTGCTGTGAGGAGTAGAGGTAGCTAACAGCCTCCGAGGGTTATACCGTCAAGACCCACTGCAACCTTCACATGGTGGCCTTGTGCACCCTGGGCCTTTCCTAGCCCATGATTGGGTCCAGTGAGGGTACTGGAGCCTGGCTCTTCCTGCCCATCAGCAATATCTCTAGTGAGCGATCTTTTCTCTGGGGCTCCCCATCAGCTTGGGCAAGGACTTCTCAGAGCTGCACTGCTTCCCACCCCATCTTCCTGTTTGCATTGCTCATTTCGCAACAGTCAGAGCCGCAGCACAATCTATCTGAAAGCTTGTCTGGCCAACTCCTGCTCTTTCCCTTTTCTCCTTCACTAGCATTTCCCCTAATCAGTCTCTTGCTTACCTAACTTGGTTTTGGTATTTGCTTCTTGGAGGATCCAAAATGAGAGGGTGCTCCAAAACAAATATTCTGAGAGGAAGGAAGTAGAACCTACCAGTGTTCCTAAAGCCAGGCCTAAAGAAGGCCCAGGGCCCCTTCTGCTATAGTCTGTTGTTCAATTCGAATCACAGACCAGTCAGATTCACTGTGGGAAGGGAACACCGGCTGGGGCTTGAATACTGGGACCATTTATGAAGACCGGCTACCACAACTGTGTGTATGTTATGCCTCAATTTAAAAAGCTTTTTTTTAAAAAAAGTTTTATCATTTGGAGAGGCTTTGAACTCTGGAGCTGGTGATGGATTGTATGCCAGGGAGATAGAGCATCAGGGAGAGAGACCTCTCAAGGACACCACCCGTGTTCCTGCCATATGGCAGTGTTGAAAGAGAGATTTGGAAGTGCCACTGCCTGGGTTTTGCTTCTACGTAGGCTTAACTGTGACCTAGATGTATTCCATTAACAGGGGCCATTCATCTGTCAGCTGGGCCTCGTATACCTCCTGGTGACTGAAGCAGAATACACGAAGGATAGGTTAAGACAAGCACTGGTTGGTTTTGGCTGACTTCACCTACGAGCTCTTGTCATAAAATTTTTCAGTTTAATCATTATTCGAGTTTAATATAAACAGTAATCTGATCTAATTAAATAATTACATTGCATCAGACCTGGCAGTTACAAAAGCAAAACACACTATTGTGCTTCCTTTAAAAATAGAACGAAAGAAGCATAAGACTCCAACGAGATGACATAGTTTTCTTTCTTTTATTCATATATATTGTGCTTTACCACCAAATGCTTGTAGTCAAAGGGCCAAGAAAAGCTAGAGAGGGAAATTAAAGTTGAGGCACAAAAAGGCAGCTTTTACTGAAACACCAAAGTGAGATTGAAGTAAAAAAAAAAAAACCCAGGATCATCAGGTTCAGATAAGTAATCCATTTAAAAGAACTAGTTTAGAGCTCCAGTGTGGGTTCGTAAAGTACTACCTGGAGGATCCTAGGCTGAAAGAGAAACTTTTTTTTTTTAATAATTTTTATTGGTGTTCAATTTACCAACATACTGAAAGAGAAACTTTTGCACTGTAGGTTGTCTGGACATTTTCTTGCAGTCTGGAAGTGGGAAGGGCTTTTACTTTTTTTGTTTTGTTTTGCTTTAAAGATTTTTGGGGGGACGCCTGGGTGGCTCAGTGGTTAAGTGTTTGCCTTCGGCTCAGAGCGTGATCCTGGGGTCCCGGGATCGAGTCCCATGTCAGGCTCCCTGCATGGAGCCTGCTTCTCCCTCTGCCTGTGTCTCTGCCTCTCTCTCTCTGTCTCTGTGTGTGTGTGTCTCATGAATACATAAATAAATAAATAAAATTTAAAAATTTTTTAAAAATTAATCTCTATACCCAACACGGGGCTTGAACTCCCATCCCCGAAATCAAGAGTCACACTCTCCAACTGAGCTAGCCAGATGACCCAGCTTTTATTTTATTTTTTTATTATTTTATTTTTTTCACTTATTCATGAGAGACACAGAGAGAGAGGTAGAGACACAGGCAGAGGGAGAAGCAGGGTCCTTGCGGGGAGCCCAATGCAGGGCTTGATCCCAGGACCCCACGATCACGCCCTGAGTCAAAGGCAGACGCTCAACCACTGAGCCACCCAGGTGCGCCCAAGCTTTTATTTTTTAATTGAAGTACAAACAGTTGACACAAAACAAAGTGCACAGATCTTAAGTATACAGTTGAGTTGGCTTTTCACAATTATATACCCCTACAACCACCACCCTAATAAAGACATAGAATATATCCTTCATCCCAGAATGTTTTCTTGTGCCTCTTTCCAGCCCATCCCCATCCAATCCCCAATCCCCTGCAATCGCTTTCTGATTTTTTAAAAAGATTTTATTTATTCATGAGCGACAGAGAGAGAGAGAGAGAGAGAGAGAGAGAGGCAGAGACACAGGCAGAGGGAGAAGCAGGCTCCATGCAGGGAGCCCCATGCAGGACTCGATCCCGGGTCTCCAGGATCCGGCCCTGGGCTGAAGTTGGCGCTAAACCGCTGAGCCACCCGGGCTGCCCTCACTTTCTGATTTTAATCACTATTAGTTTCACTTGTTCTGGAATTTGTTTACATGGAATCCGACAGAATGACTTGTTTCATTCAACGTAATGCTTTTGAGATTCCTCTAGGTTGCTGTGGCCCTATTTATTTCCTTTTTTTGATCAGTAGTATTCCATTGTATAAGCATACCATTTTCCTGGTGCTGGATATCTGAGATGTGTCCAATTTGGGGCTCCTATGAATAAAGTTACTACAAATAACTTTTTGTACAGTTGTTCTCTTTTTTTTTTTTTGTGGACAAATGATCTCAGGACTCATGGGAAAATATGTTAAGAGTGGGATTTTTGGATCCTAGAGTAGCTGCATGTTTAACTTTTTAAAAAATTTTATTTAGGGACGCCTGGGTGGCTCAGCGGTTGGGCGCCTGCCTTCGGCTCAGGCTGTAATCCCCGGATCGGTGATGGAGTCCCCAGTCGGGCTCCCTGTGGGGAGCCTGCCTCTCCCTCTGCCTGTGTCTCTGCCTCTCTCTCAGTCTGTGTCTCTCATGAATAAATAAATAAATTTAAAAAAAAAAACTATTTATTTATTTATTTGACAGAGAAAGTACACACAGGGGGAGCAGCAGGCAGAGGCAGAGGGAGAAGCAGACTCCCCACTGAGCAGAGAGCTCCAGCCGGGGCTCAATCCCAGGACCCTGGGATCACAAGCTGTGCCAAAGGCAGACGCTTAACCGACTGAGCCACCCAGGTGGCCCACATGTTTAACTTTAGAAGAAACTGACAAAAAGTTCTCCGAAGTTATACCATTTTATACTCCTACCAGCCATTTGAGAAGATTTCAGTTGCTCCACGTTCTTGCCAATAGTCAGTGTTATGGGTTTTCTTAAATTTTAGTTAGTGTATTAGGTTAGAATTCCGTTTCTGTGATGCCTACTGTTGTTGAGCACCGTTGTGTGCTTTTTGGACATTCCTCTATGTTCTTTGGTGAAGTGTCTGTAATGCCTTCGATCTGCGTTTTTTCACTGGCTGCTTTCTCCCCTTTAAAAAAGCAGTCCTCCCTAACTCTGGGAAACGAACTAGGGGTGGTAGAAAGGGGGTGGGCAGGGGGTGGGGGTGACTGGGTGACAGGCACTGAAGGGGGGCACTTGATGGGATGAGCACTGGGTGTTATTCTATATGTTGGCAAATTGAACACCAATAAAAACTATGTTTATTTAAAAAAAAAAAAGCAGTCCTCCAAGTTGGCTGTCTGAAAGAGCTCTGTGATGAGACAGATCAATCCAAGCAGTACATTTAGCCACTATAGCTTTTTAGACTGGCCCAGTTTCACTTTTAAAAAGCAAATACCCTAGTTCAAATAAATAGGTGTGACCCCTCCAAAGTAAAATGCTGACTCAAGTATTTTATTTCCAACTCTGGGGTTTATGTGTATTCTAAACAAACATCTTCACCACAAGCAAGAGAACTCGAGGCTATGGTCTATTATAAATAACTTATGTTTAAAAAAAAAACCCAATCTATTTGCTTTAAATGAACTCTGGCTTTGGGGAGCATTGCAAATCTTAAGTAGTTCTATTCCTACAAAATGAGGCTGAGGCTGACATATATATATATATTCATGGGTCTTAAAAGGCTTTAGGATGGTTGACATGAAATAAACTGTAGGGTCTCATTAAAGAATGAACAGGAAAACTTCATTTTCACCCACAACAAAGTGTTTCAATGAAGAATCAAAATCTTACAGAAAGGAAGCCTTGGATTTCTGAGGTAGGTTTACCCCAACTCACTGAACTTGAATGTTGGCTATCACCAACGACAGCAGATCTCTCTTTTTACTTATGGATTAATCAGTATGAAAGCTCGGTTAGTCCATCTTTGTGAGTGAAGACTTATCATTTGGTACTTTCAAGTGCTGTAAGGAACTTAGTATTACTGAATATAATCATCAATGTGATAGTAGGATGTGCTACAACACCCATCAGTTATGTCTCATTCCACTTAAAGTTGAGCCCCCCCCAAATCTCTCTTTTTCCCTGTTATGCTTTCCCAGCATTATGCTTACATTACAACATTCCAAAGTTTTTTGGGCTTTGTCTACTAGTCTTATATTTGGACTTGTCATTTTCTGCACTTATGAATCTTTTTTTTAAATTTTTATTTATTTATGATAGTCAGAGAGAGAGAGAGAGAGAGGCAGAGACACAGGCAGAGGGAGAAGCAGGCTCCATGCACCCGGAGCCCGACGTGGGATTCGATCCCGGGTCTCCAGGATCGCGCCCTGGGCTGCAGGCGCCAAACCACCGCACCACCCAGGGATCCCTTATGCGCTTATGAGTAGCGATGCCAATTTGTTCCTGGCTTGTTTTGTCTTGAGTAGTTTAGTCACCTTCTACTGATTCACGTAGACCAATGCTTCTCAGACCTTAATGTGCATAGGAATCACCCAGTGGTCTTGTTAAAGTGCAGATTCTGATTCAGTAGGTCTGGGGTGGAGCTCAAAATTCTCCATCTCTAATGAGCTCTCAGGGGATGCCCTTTCTGCTTGCCCTATGATCCCACTTTAGTAGCCACAGAATAATCATCCTCTTGTCAGTGTTCTGCTTCACATTCAGCTGTAATTCAGCATTACAAATTTTTAGCTCTGCAAATACCACATTATGTCAGATGATGCGCTTTGCCTACCATCTCTCGTCCTCCAACCCTATGCACATTCTGTTTGTTAATAAAACTCCTGTTTTCTTTGGGGCAGTAATTTAACCTTGGTTATTCTACTCCCTTTGCTAAACATCCACTTTCCCAGGATCCCTTGCATCTAAGGGTGGTCATGTGACCCAATACTGGCCAATAGGATGGAAAGGAAAAGTCTTCTAAGAGGCTTCTGGGAAAGATTGTATTTTCCAGCTAAAAGAGGCTGTGAGGGGATCCCTGGGTGGCGCAGCGGTTTGGCGCCTGCCTTTGGCCCGGGGCGCGATCCTGGAGACCCGGGATCGAATCCCACGTCGGGCTCCCGGTGCATGGAGCCTGCTTCTCCCTCTGCCTGTGTCTCTGCCTCTCTCTCTCTCTCTCTCTGTGACTTTCATAAATAAATAAAAAAATTAAAAAAAAATTAAAAGAGGCTGTGACAACAAGAAAGTCCTCTACGTCTCGCAATCTTGAAAGGAGTGAAACACTTCTCCCCTCTCTAAATCAAGTTAAATCTCAACAACAAAGCATTTTGCTGACACAGTCTGTATTCGTTTCCTAAGGCTGCAGATAATGAATTATCAAAAAATTGGTAGCTTCAAATAATAGAATTTATTCTCTCACAGCCTGGAGGCCAGAAGTCCAAAATCAATGTGTTTCCAGGCTTGGTTTCTCTCTCCTAGCTTCTGGAGGCTACAGGCAGTCCTCGGCATTCCTTGGCTTGAAGATGCGTCACTTCAGTCTCTGAATCCAACTTCGTATGGCCTTCTGCTCTGTGTCTCTCTGTATGTCTTCTCCTTTTCTGACTTTTGTAAGGACGCCTGTCTTTGGATTTACACCCCATGCTAATCCGCAATCCTCCTGAGATCCTTACCTTAATTACATCTGCAAGGGCCCTCATTGCAAATAATGTCACATCTTGAAGCTCCAAGTAGACATATTTTTTGGACGGACCTTGTTCAACTCACTACACGGGCCTTATCTGTCTTTTGGAGGAAGACCCTCATTAAGCTTAGACGTGAACCCCGGGGGCTTGGGAAATCCATAGTCATTGTCCAAGTTTTTATGTCCCTACCAAAGCAGGGGGTTCCTCTAGTGGATCCATTCATCCCTCGCCAAGCTCAGCTTTGGGGATCCTCACAGTGACTGCTAAGGCACCCCATGATCTGTCCTCAAATATGCCTGTGGCTTCTCTATCAGAGAAAGAAAAAGTACCTACCACTGCAACTCTCCTCACTCCTTGGTCTTCACAGTAGATCTGGCCATGTAATTTGTGACCCAGTGCAAACTGAAAATACAGGATCCCTTGTTCAAAAAGTATAAAGAATTTCAAAAGAGTAATAGCAGAGCATTGAACCAAGCACAAGGCCCCGTGTGACTGCGTGGGTCACTCACAGGAAGCCAGCCGTGTTCCCCAGTCTCCAAGAAGCCAACAATACCTTTGGGTTTGGCCAAATCCATCAAACTTCTCGCTTCTATTATTCTCTGTCATTCTGGGAAGATGAATGAAACATAGAAACTCTCATCTCCTTTCTGAGGTCTGGAGGCTAGAGCTCAGGATGCAAGTACTGGCTGGATATAAGACATATAAGGAGAAGGTTTCGTAGTGGTCATCTTTCTGACAAGTCCACAGCATAAAAGTCAGATAAGATACAAATCAGTATACAAATTAATATGTCGATAACTCACTCTGTTACAAAAGAATGGTTAAACTGGCCATCTTTACATGTTCTGAGGATCCTGGAAAACATTAGGATGGGTCTAGAAGTTAAAAACAAACAATGTGGGGATCCCTGGGTGGCTCAGTGGTTTAGAGCCTGCCTTTGGCCCAGGGCGTGATCCTGGAGTCCTGGGATCGAGTCCCACATCAGGCTCCCTGCATGGAGCCTGCTTCTCCCTCTGCCTGTGTCTCTGTCTCTCTCTTTCTGTGTCTCTTGTGAATAAATAAATAAAATCTTTAAAAAAAAGAATGTAACAAAATAAAACAAAAGGCAACCACCTACCAAAATATCACATTACTTTATCTTCTTAGTCCAATTGCGTGACTTTTTGAAAAGTTCTTAAATGTTCTATGGAATAGGGAAGTTACTGGCCAAATTCTTCTGGTTTGTTTTAAAAACTGTCACCAAAGAAAATGTTAGCCTTGCAAAGCCAACCACAAGCTGAAATGCAAAATGAAATGACAGCTAAGCAATTTAGGGTATTAAAAATAGAAATTATAACTAGTATAATAGTATCACCCTGTTTCCTGGGTTCTCCATTTTCATTTCTTTCAGAAACATGAGTATGAAAAATATGGAGGCTGTTAAAATTTTTTGAGATGATTGATTTTCTGGATTTAAGTGTTGTTATAACTTGTAATGGGTACCCATTCCAGAGGAAATTGACAAAGGTTTCCTTTTTTCCACCTAAGTAATTATTTCTACATTTCATATGTCATGTCAAGCTGAGTTTTGTTTCTGTGAGGGCCACGGCACTATAATTTCTGTGTTCAGAATAAGTAATAGCAGATTTTCCCTACATCGTTTGCTATGAAGTTTTTAGAATTTCAAGTTTGCTGTTTTACAAAGTAAATAAAACAAAACACATACAATTTGAAAGCATGTTTGAATTAGTCTCTTAATATGCACAATCCTGCAAACTGTGTAGAATTCAATGAAATGAAAGTAAACTTCTATCCCATGAAAAAATGTAAACGTAAATATTTATGTGAAAAATAATTAATTCTATTTGTGATTACATTATCGCTTGAAAAATATGTGTAGGTAGTAAATATATACGTATGAAAAATGCCTGATTTTACTCGTGATTTTAAAATACACTCTTTAAAAAATAAATAAATAAAATACACTCTTTTTTTTCTTTTTTTTTTTTTCCCTTTACCAATCTCTCCCTATTTCCTCCACCCTCTGTACCCTGGCAACCACTGTTCTACTCACTGCCTTGTATGAATTTTTTGTAAGATTCCACATACGAGTGATACCATGTGGTATCACTTCCTCTGGCTTTTATCACTCAGCATAATGTCCTCAAGCCACATCATGTTGTCACAAGTGGCAGGATTTCCTTCCTTCTCACAGCTGAATAATATTCCATTGTATGTATATACACCCCATCTTCTTTATCCATTCATCCACTAATGGACACTTAGGTTGTTTCGCATCTTAGCTATTGTAAATAATGCTGCAATGAACATGGGAGTGTAGATATTTCATCAATATCTTTTCACTTCCTTTGGATATGTACCCAAAAGCAGGATTGCTGGATCATATGATAGTACTATTTTTAATTTTAGGAGGAAATTTCATTCTGTTTTTTTACTGTGGCTGCACCAATTTACATTCCTAACAGTGCATAAGGATTCTCCTTTCTCCACACCCTTCCCAACTAAAATACAAAATACAACTAAAAACTTGTATTTTATTTTTAAATAAATACTTTTAAACATTTAAATATCTTATATTTAAATACTGTACTTATATATTTAAATAATATATCTATATTTTCTCATTTTTTTAAAGTAATCTCTATGCCCAACGTGGGGCTTAAACTCATGACTCTGAGATCAAGAGTCACACACTGTACTGACTAAGCCAGCCAGGTGCCCCTACATCTACATATTTAAATAATATATTTAAATACTATGTATAAAATATAAATATTTTCAACTTTTAAATATTAAATAAATACTTTTATTTTTTCTTTTCTTTTTTTAAGTAATCTCCATGCCCAATGTGGGGCTGAACTCATGACCCTGAGATTAAGAGTTGCATGCTCCTCTGACTGAGCCATCCACATGCTCCAAAATAAATACTTTTTTTTTTTTAATTAGAAAGACAGAGAAGGAGGGAGGGAGAGGCACAGGGAGAAGGAGAGAGAAAATCTCAAGCAGGCTTCACATCCAGTGCAGAGCCCGATGTGGGGCTCAATCTCACAACCTTGAGATCATGACCTGAGCTGAAATCAAGAGTCCGATGCTTAACCAACTGAGCCACCCAGGCATCCTCCAAAATAAACACTTAAGTAAATATTTTAAAATAAATATTCTAAAAAAAAATAAAAATAAATATTCTCTTGTCTTTCAGGTGATAGCCATTCTAGCAAGTATGAGGTGATACCTCATTGTGATTTTAATTTGCATTTCCCTGATGATTAGTGATGTTGAATACCTTTTTGTGTATCTGTTGACCATTTGTATATGTCCTAAAAATGTACATTAAAACAATTTATCCAGGGGCACCTAAGCGGCTCAGTCCGTTAAGCACCTGCCTTTGGCTCAGGGCTCAGGTCGTGATCCCAGAGTCCTTGGATTGGGATCAAGCCACATGCTGCATCCTGCTCAGCGGGGAGTGCTTCTGCCCCTTCTCCTGCTCATCCTCTCTCTCTTTCTCTTGTTCTTGCTCTGGCTCTCTTTCTCTCAAATAAATAAAATCATAAAAAAAGAAAAGCAAAACAAACCCAATTTATTCAAACATTTGTCAGTCAAGAAGAGGCTATAAAGCAACCAAAGCACTAATTTGAGGTTAGTAATCCAGAAGACACAGAATGGCCCCTAAATCACTGAAAGTGTGCTCTGAATTGTGAGCAGAGAGTGCAGGTGTATAATGCAAAACTCACAAAGTTACATAACATGTTTTGAAAGAATTATAATCTGTGCTGGCAGAGTTTAAACTGACTGATGATACACGATTGGCTATTTAGCTAACAGGTGTTACATTATCTCTATTTCAGTCCAAAGTAGGAGGATGTGTTCTGGGGAGATGGAGAGTTGCAATTGATAAAAAGTCAAAAGTTTATAGTGTACTGAGAATTGAAACAGGAGAGGTATACAGGCCCTACTTGCTCAATCTCCTTTTGGTGCTATTTTGAATGGCGTTTTTAGTGATGCTTACTTCATTTTGAATCTTTCTTCACACATTTATCACCCAATAATAGCTAAGAGATTTATGAGATAGAAATATGAGAAAGAGGGGCGCCTGAGTGCTCAGCGGTTGAGCGTCTGCCTTTGAGAGACTCCAAACTCTGGGAAACGAACAAGGGGTGGTAGAAAGGGAGGTGGGCGGGGGGTAGGGGTGACTGGGTGACGGGCACTGAGGGGGGCACTTGATGGGATGAGCACTGGGTGTTATTCTATATGTTGGCAAATTGAACACCAATAAAAAATAAATTAAAAAAAAGAAAAATGAGAAAAATATAATCTGTCTTTGAGGATCTTAGAGTCTACAAAAAGGGAGACAAGCATGCTAACAAATGAACACTAAAGTTACATAGATGCAAAATTAGAAAACTTCATGTGATTCTAAGGGTTCCAAAGAAGGAACATGCAATTCTATCTGAAGGGCAAGGTGGGCTTTGTTAAGGTGGTACACCTTGTTCTTGAAACATGTTCAAAAATCGGTGGCAGATTAGTGTCTCAGACTCAGGGTGGGTGCCTGTATTCCAGTTGTAGTAGCAGAAGCAATGATGTAGGGTGAGGAATAAGAAGGTATGCTCAGATAAGTATAAAAATCTCAGTTACCTGGTATCTGTGGCTATGAGTTGGGGAAAAGGAGTAGAGTGAGATAATGTGGGGCAGACAGTTATATGTAAGAGCTAAGGACTTTGAACTTTATCTCACAAGGACTCATAAACCATGGGCTGCTTATTTATATGTATTTCCTAGCCTAGGTCATCCTGATTCAGGGTGGTCATTATGGTCAATATTTACTGTTGTGAAAATTAATAAAAGAAACTTCACTAAGTAGGCCAAAGGGGGAGCTCTCACACCCTTGTCAATTGCAGACCAACAGGAAGAGCTGTACATTGCAAGTTAGTATTATTTTAGTTCTTTCTTCCTCCCAGGAAGAGAAAGATTCCCCCTCCTTCCCTCCCCAGCAACAGCCCAGCCCAATGATCACAGTCACAACTCAATGAGATGTCACTATACTTCTAGCTCCCAATTTACTGCAATGGACTTTTCTCCTTTCTTCTATAAAAGAGCATTCCTCTCCTTTGTTCTTTGGACTTGCCCATGGTTTTGCCATAGCTTGCTTCTCCTGAATTGCAATTCTCTGCTATCCCCGACTAAACCCATTTTTGCTAGTAAAATAACTGACAGTTTTATTTTTAAGGTAAACACTGTGGCAGATTGTTTGCGAAATGGTTGCCATCGTTCTCCTCTCTTTATCCATTCCTTTGGTGGTCCCCTTCCACTCTGACTCAAGGCTTGGCCGTGTGGCTTGCTTTAGACAATGGGACAACAATAAACACGAGATTTGAAGTGTTTGTGCTTTTCCTGTTCCTGGGAAACATGTAGCCATCACCACGTGAATAAGTTCAGGCTAGTCTGTTGAGACATGTGAGTGGCCACCCTCGTCACTCCAGCCAACATGAGCACCTAGTCCATATATGGGAGTGATGTTGTACTAGAGCAATAGTTCCTATTAATATGCACTCATCAGAGAAAATCAGATAGAAAGAAACATGTTATTGTTTTTTTATTTTTATTTATTTTTATTTAGAGAGAGAGAGGCAGAGACATAGGCAGAGGGAGAAGCAGGCTCCATGCACCGGGAGCCCGACGTGAGACTCGATCCCGGGTCTCCAGGATCGTGCCCTGGGCCAAAGACAGGTGCTAAACCGCTGCGCCACTCAGGGATCCCAGGAAACATGTTACCCATAGATGTACTACCTAAATAAAACCATTATAAGCTTTTTTAGTATTTTTATTCCAATCTTTTTCTCTACACAGGCTTGTTTTCTATATGGTTATAACAATTCTATATGGACAATTTTGCATCTTGCTCTTTAAATTGTATTAAACAAGTATATTAGTAAATTTTTTTAATCTTCAAAAATACTGTATTTAATGGCTAAATAATATTCTATCCAGTGAATGAATCCTAATTTCTTAGTTCTTTGGGGGCAATTAGGTAAATGCTACAATGATCCTTCATAAGCATACAGCTTTCTGAAAATTGAGGAATCTCAATCTCAGAATATTCCCATTAAGTAGGGCAATTGGATCAATTGATATCTTTTAGAACCAACGCATACTGACAACTTTCACAAACGATTTCATACCAATTTACACACCCATCAACACTAAGTACCCGTTTCACCAAAGTCTCAAAAGCCCATGGGTTTTTGCTGTTTGTTTGTTTTCTCTCTTTGTTAATTTGGGTAAGAAGTCAATTCTGGTTTCTTAATTTTAATTATTTTAATTTTTAAAATAATTAATTTTAATTTTAATTATTTCTTTGAAAATTAATAAAGTTGAAGAGTTGGAAAGTCTTATTTTCTCAGTGCCTATCAAAGCACTGGGATAGTTGATTTCTCAAAATGATTTCTTCAAATAATCCACACAACAACTGTTTCAAAAATTTTTTTTCTGCTTCAAAATTTGTATATGGGAAATGTCCAGAAGTAGCTATCTGTTTGAATCTATGTTTGCACAGCAATTTACAAATACTGAGAAGGTATCAGTTGTCCATATTTCAGAATGGGCCTACCACATGAAGATTATTGATGGGAGGCCTAAAGTCCTGGAAGACTACCCCTGGGCATTCGTAAAGAAAAAAACAGAGCTGGACAGTATTTAAAGTGGTAAAAAAAGATTTTAGTCAAGACTATTGCAATAGGGAAAAGATACCTAAGTATAGGACCAGGCTCAATTCCAAATACAGCATGGCCTAGTGAGAATTTATAGCAGGATGGCAGTCAGTGGACAGAAAATTTCAAAGAGGAAACATCAGGGGTAAGGGAAACTCTGGCTAAACCTACCCTAACAGGATTCTCACTGAAGGCCGGCCAGAGTGATCAGACATCAGATGGAGGAGATAAACTGACTTAGGGGATCTTGCTAAAACTGGATTTTACAAGGAAGTGCACAGATGGGCCTAGGAGAAGGTTCAAAAGCCTGACTAAAGTTTGATCTAGCAAAAATTCTTCATCAGCATCACCAGGGAATTTATGCCGCAATATTGTTCCAATCTACAGATGAGTACCTTAAGTCTTGGAGATTTTAAGAAACTTGCTCAAGAGTTTCATGGATATTGGGGGCCTCTGCCTGGCTCACTTGAAAGGGCATGTGACTCTTGATCTCAAGGATATGAGTTCGAGCCCCACGTTGGGTGCAGAGACTACTTAAATGAATAAATAAATAAACTTTAAAAAAAAGAGTTTCATGGATATAAAAACAACAGAGAGTGTAAATAGAATATCAGGGCAGGGTGACTTGGGTTCATAGAACAGTTCATAGAACAAAAATCAAATGAAATAGCAACAAGCCAGGGATCCTGGGTGGCTCATCGGTTTAGCCACTGCCTTGGGCCCAGGGCGTGATCCTGGAGTCCTGGGATCGAGTCCCGCATCGAGCTCCCTGCATGGAGCCTGCTCCTCCCTCTGCCTGTGTCTCTGCCTCTCTCTGTGTTTGTCTTTCATGAACAAATAAATAAAATCTTAAAGAAAAAAGAAATAGTAAGAAGTCTAGTTAATACCTCATCACAAAATCTTTCTTGTATTTTTCAAATACAACCACTTCTTACATCTGCTGCCACCCCAGTCCAAACCACAGTCACACTCACCTGGACTGCTGCAGCATTCTGCTAAGTAGTTCCCCTGATCTTGCCCATGCTCCTCTACAGGCTATGTTCTGCAGGTCTCCTACTTATTTCAGCAATCTTCACATTCCTCTTCTTCATTTGACAGATAAGGAAACTTGCATAGATAATTCTAGTTGATCTCACCTCACAACACTTTGGTCCTCCTAACCTCCAAACAAGGGGGAAAAAAACTAAAAGTGCGTAAGCCCAAGTTGACCCATTCCCACCCATTCCGCACCTGTAGAACTCAGACCTTGCCCATGCCTAGATAGTAAAGTCAGCCTGACCATTGTCTCAGCCACCTTAAGGAGTCTCATCCACTTTCTTTGCTCATTTCCCAGCCTTCCAGGTGGAAAACAAAAGCTTCATTTTTTTTTAAGATTGTATTTATTTATTCATGAGAAACATGGGGGGTGGGGTGCAGAGACACAAGCAGAGGGAGAAGCAGGCTCCACGCAGGGAGCCCGATGTGGGACTCCATCCCGGGACCCCAGGATCATGCCCTGGGCCGAAGGCAGGTGCTAAACCTCTGAGCCACCCAGGCGTCCCTTCATTTTATTTTTTAGTCCATAAATCTTGAGTATCTTTTTTAGGGACAGGTGCTGTCCTATTTACTAGAGACAGGACAGTGAACAAGACAAAAATGGTCCTCATATTCTGGAGCTTGCAGTCTAATGAAGGATACTGACAAAACAAATAAATAAACAAGAAAAGAGAAAGTTCACACAGTGCAATAAGCACTAGGAAGAAAGCAGAGTGTCACATTGGATTAGAAAATAATAGGGAGGGGGCCAATTTAGATTGAATGGTTGGCAAAGGTCTCCCTGGGCAAATGACATAAAAGCTCAACTCAAAGGAAGAGGAGTGGTGGAGATGGTGTGTAAAGAGGCAGAAAGAGAACAGTAAGTTCAAAGGCCCTGAGGTGGAACAAAAAATTGGCAAGTTCAGTAAACTGAAAGAAGAGCAGAATGTTCTTCATACATATTGAGCATGAAATGTGCCTGAGAGGTAGTCAGGAGTCCAAATATGTAAGGTCTTAATGACTAGGGTAAGAAGTTTGTATTTTATTCAAAGCATGATGGGAAGGTATTGAAGAGTTAAGCAGGAAAAAGAAATAATCAAATATCTCTTGATTGTTGGAAGTGGATTAGAATGGTTAGGGTTGATAGTGAGAGAATCAGGTAGGAGCGCTGGTCAGGTGAGTGATAATGGTGGTTGGGAGTAGGCTGGTGGCTATGAAGATGGAAAGGACTGGAGAGATCTGAAGACATATTTTGGAGGTAGAACCAAATCAAATGAAAATGTTAAAAAATCCACTTATCAAATAGTTTCACTTGTTTCATTAATAATAAAAAACCAGGGATGGGGGATCCCTGGGTGGCGCAGCGGTTTGGCACCTGCCTTTGGCCCAGGGCGCGATCCTGGAGACCCGGGATCGAATCCCACGTCGGGCTCCCGGTGCATGGAGCCTGTGTCTCTGCCTCTCTCTCTCTCTCTCTCTCTGACTATCATAAATAAATAAAAATTAAAAAAAAAAAAAAAAAAACCAGGGATGCCTGGGTGGGTCAGCGGTTGAGCGTCTGCCTTCGGCTTCAGGGTGTGATCCTGGGGTCCCAGGATCGAGTCCCGCATCGGGCTCCTTGCGTTGAGTCTGCTTCTCCTTCTGCCTGTGTCTCTGCCTCTCTCTGTTTCTCATGAATAAATAAATAAAATTAAAAAAAAATAATAATAAACCATGAAATATCCCTAGATCAAAATGGCAAAAAATATATGTAAAGAGTTTCTACAAAGGAAAATTATATTGCTATTTGTATTTAAACCTAAAAAAATTATTCTAAAGTGTTTAATTAAATGTGGTATGAAAAATCTGTATGAACCCTTATATAAGTGCCATCAGATTTGGAAAAACACATCATTCTAATTCATCTGAAATGAGAAAAAAAAAGTTATACTCAGGGGCTTACAATTATAAAACTGATGAATCACAAAATTAGTTAAATGTTTAATCACTTAAAACATTTTTTCGGGACACCTGGGTGGCTCAGTGGTTCCTGGAGTCCCAGGATCGAGTCCCACGCAGGGAGCCTGCTTCTCTGTCTGTGTCTCTGCTTCTCTCTCTCTGTGTCTCATGAATAAAATAAAATCTTTGAAAAAAAAAATTTTCATTGAAAACACTTTTTGTAGGTAAACTCTATCCCCCCACCACCAATGTGGGGCTTGAACTCATGACCCCCAGATCAAGAACTGCGTGCTGTACTGACTGAGCCAGCCAGGTGCCCCCATTTAAAACATATTTAAAAGAAATTGCTGATGGATCAGATGTAGAAAGTAGAATCACAAATGACTTTAAGGTTTCTGGTCGGACAATCCGTTGGTATGGAATTTTAATGAGATCAAGACAACTGAACAGGGCACGAGGTAAAGGTTCTACACGAGGATCAAAAGTTCAGTTCTGGTGGCATCTGGGGGGCTCAGCGGTTGAGCGTCTGCTTTTGGCTCAGGTCGTGATCCCAGGTCCCGGGATTGAGTCTCGCATGGGGCCCCTACCGCAGGGAGTCTGCTTCTCCCTCCGCCTGTGTCTCTGCCTCTCTGTGTCTCATGGATAAATAGAATCTTTAAAAACAAAACAAAAGTTCAGTTCTGGACACATTAAGTTTCAGATGGGCTTAGTCCTCTTGACTCTGGACAAGGTAAACACAAGATGCTTCTCGGTGAAAACAGATGTGACCTAAATTGGCACAACAACAAATTGGGAACTAATTAGGAGGGACGGGATTTTTAAGACTTTCAGAAAATGCAACTACCCAGAACTGTTGTGCTTCTTAGAGAATTTATCTGAAACTTTCAAATAATAACACTAAGAGGTAGGTACAGAATTATTGCTCTTATAGATCAGTAAACAAACGGAATGGAAGCTTAAGAAAACTCATCCAAACCACACAGCTGATAGGGGAAGGGTTAGGATTATAGAAATTGTAATAATTTATGGCAAATTTAAGAAAGTACTACCTTATTTTTCTATGACTTTGTATCAAAGAGTAGGTTCTGGTCCCCAGCTCCAAACCAGTCCTATATTCTTTCTGGCTGATGCTTGGGCTTGGGACTCTGTAAACAACATATCTGCCAGCAGGGGGAGTAACAGAGACAGAGACAGAGACAGAGACAGAGACAGAGACAGAGACTGAAAGGCTGGGAAAAGGAGAAAGAGACTTGCTCCTCCCTATCTGCTCCTTGCAGTTTGGCAGCCACAGTTCTTTCCCACAGAAATATCTGAATCCAGTTGGCAGCTCCTCCAACATTTGCAGAGCTAGCGTCCTTGGTGCTGCATCTCAACAGCAGAGATAGCAGCACCAGTTGGCAGCACCACCCCCCAAAGTCTGGGTCTCAGTCCCCTCCTCCAATTTTCTCAGGATTTTTTTTTAAAGATTTAATTTACTTACTTATTTTACATAAACTCTAGACTCAATGTGGGGCTCAAACTCGTGACCCAGAGATCAAAAGTCACATGCTACACAGACTGAGCCAGCCAGGCACCCCTCTAGGTTTTAATAATTCCAATTTCTTCCTTTTGTTCATTCATCCATGACTCCTTAGAGTTCTCTCTTTATCCTTTCAAAGATAACATTTGTTTATGTTAAATTCTTTTTTCAAATTATAACCTATTATTTATTTTAGAATGGAATATAGAATTAGAAGATGTCCCTTTAACAGTGATTTTCCTGGGTTCTCTTAAAGCTAAAGAGGTAATTACAAGTTTTCAAGAAAATGTATTAGGTAAAAGCTTTTTTTCCCCAATTGATATAATTCAACTCAATTTGGATTCCATACATAACGAGAGCCTTCTTCCAGGACACTGTTTTTTTTTTTTTTTCCTCCAGAACTTATTTATTTTGCATGACTGCTTTGTATCCTTTGACCAACATCTTCCCATTTCCCCCTCCTCCTAGCCCCTGGCAACCACCCTTTTGCTCTCTGCTTCTACGTGTTTGACTATATTAGTTGCACATATAAGTGAGATCATGCTATATTTTGTTTGAACAACTGGTGGGGTTTCTGTCTCCTAACTGACCTTGGTTGATACAGACTTGAAAAATGAAAATTACCAGCTGATGTCACTTATGAATACAGCTGCTAAATCATAAATACAATTTTAGTAAACTCAGAAGCAAAATGGTTAGAGCAACAGCCTGTGGCCATGAAATGGATCAACTTGGTGGAGCAGGCCTAGTTAGCTAAACCGTTCCTTTGATATATATACTCTTATGGAGTACCATCCATAGGCAAGATGCACGAGTCTGGGAGAAAATGTTTGCAAATCAGGTATCAGGTAAAGAGGCCACGAGTCTGGGAGAAAATGTTTGCAAATCAGGTATCAGGTAAAGAACTGGTATCCAGAATATATAAGTAACTCTTACAATTCAGTAATAAATCTAATAACCCAATTTTTAAAATGGGTGGGGTGCTCAGCTGGTGCAGTGGGTTAAGCGTCTGACTCTTAGTTTCTGCCTGGGTCGTGATCTCAGGGTCATGAGATTGAGTCCCATGATGGGCTCCGTGCTCAACATGGAGTCTGCCTGAGATCCTCCTCTTCCTCTGCCCCTCTCGCTGGTGCTCTTTCTCTCTCTCAGTCTCTCTCAAATAAATAAATAAATCTTTAAAAATAATAATAATAAATGGGCAGAGGATCTGAATACACATCTCACCAAAGCATATGAATGAATGACCAATAAGCACATGAGAAGATGCTTAACATCATTAGGGAAACAGAAATTAAAACCATAGGGATAGATCACGTCACACCCATAAGAATGGCTATAATCAAAAAGACAGACAATAACAAAAGTTGGCAAGATTGTGGAAAATTTGGAACTCTCGTAGAATCCTGGTGGGAATGTAAAATGGTGCAGCTGCTCTGGAAAACAATTTGGCAGTTTATTAAAAAGTTAAATATAAATTTACCATATGACCCAGCGATTCCACTCCTAGATGTGTACCCAAGAGAAATTAAACTATGTCTATACCAAAACCTGTATTCATCTGTTCAGAGGAGTGTTCTTTAAAAGATTTTATTTTTAAGTAATCTCTACACCCAACATGAGGCTCGAACTCACCACCCCAAGGTCACGAGTCACATGCTCCTCTGCCTGAATCAACTAGGTGCCTACATAGCAGCATTGTTAAAATAGCCCCAAATTGGAAATAACCCAAATGTTCACCAACCAGTGAATAAATAGACAAAATGTAGTACAGTTCATTCTGAGGTAGAGTGCATTGAAGAAAGCTGGATAAATAATTGGTTCTTTCCCTTCATTTACCAGCTTTATTTGTTTGTTTGTTTGTTTGTTTGTTTATTTATTTATTTAAGATTCTATTTTTGGGCAGCCCGGGTGGCTCAGCAGTTTAGCACCGCCTTCAGCCCAGGGCCTGATCCTGGAGTCCCGGGATCGAGTCCCACGTCGGGCTCCCTGCATGGAGCTTCCTTCTCCCTCTGCTTGTGTCTCTGCCTCCCTCTCTCTCTCTGTGTCTCCCATGAATAAATAAATAAAATCTTAAAAAAAAAAGATTCTATCTTTAAATAACCTCTATGCTCAACAGGAGGCTCAAACTCACAACCCTGAGATCAAGAATCACATGCTCCACCACCTGAGCCAGCCGGGCTTTTTACCAGCTTTAAAAATAACCATTTGATTTTGTAAAATGCACCAAAGATGACCAATGAATTTTTCAGCATTAGATTTGTTCAAGTAATCATGATGAATTTATTGATTGATGAATATTTGATGTGTTTAGTTTCTATTGATAACTTTCAAGTCGATGCATACTCGTGTAAAATACAGAAAAGAAAAAAAAAAGTCATCCGTAATCATATGCACCAGAGGCAACTGCTGTTAACATTTTGATTTGTTGCACTGGATGTTACGCTATATGTTGGCAAATCGAACTCCAATAAAAAAATTTAAAAAAATATTTTTATTTACTTCCTTTCAGTCTTTTTTCTATACATGTAATTTTACTGGGTGTCAAAGTACTAGATTCTGAATATTTTGGCATTTCTTCATCACACAGATGAACACTGTCCCATGTCAGTAGCACTAAAGAAAGGGCTAAAGACTGGTTTCTGGCCTCCTAAGAGATCAGAACAGTGTCCTACTGTCTTTTTTTTTTATGATAGTCACAGAGAGAGAGAGATTGAGGCAGAGACACAGGCAGAGGGAGAAGCAGGCTCCATGCACCGGGAGCCCGACGTGGGATTCGATCCTGGGTCTCCAGGATCACGCCCTGGGCCAAAGGCAGGCGCCAAACCGCTGTGCCACCCAGGGATCCCTGTCTTTTTATTTTTAAGATTTATTTATTTTAGCAAGAGAGTGTGCGAGTGGGGGGAAAGGTAGAGGGAGAGAGAAAGAATCTCAAGCAGACTCCCCACAGAGCCCAGAGCCCCATGCAGGGCTCCATCCCAGGACCCTGAGATCAGGACCTGAGCCAAAATCAAGAGTGAGACGTTTAAACCACTGATGGGCAGCCCGGGTGGCTCAGCGGTTTAGCACTGCCTTTGACCCAGGGTGTGATCCTGGAGACCCAAGATCGAGTCCCGCATCGGGCTCCCTACATGGAGCCTGTTTCTCCCTCTGCCTGTGTCTCTACCTCTCTCTGTGTGTCTCTCATGAATAAATAAATAAATAATCTTTAAAAAAAAAACACTGAGCCACCCAGACGCCCCAATGGTCCTATTGTCTTAACCTGACAATAGCACACAGTCATTTTCCCATGAATCCTGTGATCCAGGAGTCTGCAGTCTAGCAAGGAAGAAAATATAAATACAAATAACTATAACCCAAAGTAAAAAAAAAAAAGTAAAAAAAAAAAAAACCTATTAAGTGGCATGGAATGAAAATTGTATGGGAGTTGAGAGGAAGGAGAGATGCGTTGTACTGATCCTGTCTGCTTCTCATGACACTGCCTTCCCAAGTGGAGTTACCTCTGCTCTGTGGCCAGCATCTCTTACGCTACTACAATTGTCCAGAAAAGAAGTGAAGGACACTAGGTCAGTTCCTCCCCGTAGCCACATGTTAGAATCACCTGGGATACTTTTAAAGCTCTTAGGCTGCACCACAGAACCAATTATGTCAAATTTGGGAGGAGGGGGGCAGACCCAAGCATCGATATTTTTTTAATAACTCCCCAGATGATATGTGCAGCCAAGGTTGAGAACTGACAGGCTATTATTGTATCCAAAGCCCTATGCCAAATTCCGCCCAGTGCTGCAGAAAAATGTAAAATACATGCCTGTACGTGAAGGCACTTCACTTTCTAATAACAGGCTATTGTTGCATAAAGTAATTTTTCCTTGTGCATTTCTGTCCAGTCAAGCAATTAAAGAGAATCATTTTAGTCATTTGAACTCATAACTATTTGTGCCTTGATTAAGTGCCCACTCTGACAGAACTAGTGGACTTAGGATGCAAATGGGAACTGCGAGTTCAAAGCTATCAAAAAGTTAATGATTTATCCTCCCCCGCGTTGTTGCAGAAAGATGACTCTTTGATAACACTTGTGTTTATTTTGAAAGCCAAGGATTGATAGCTGCTATAAAGAATAATTGCCATCTCCATTCCATTCCTCTAGGAGTCTAAAATTGGAGCCGCCTTTTAAAAATTGTTTTCTTGTGAAATAATTTCAAACTTACAGAATAGTTGCAAAAGTAGTACAAAGAAATCCCATATTCACCCAAATTCATCAATTGTTAACATTTGGCCACACTTCCTTTATCAATTTCTCAATAGATAGGTAGCAGTTAGATTGTAGATAGATGCAGATACGTACAGGTACATAACGTTGATCCTTAGTAGAGTGTTTCATGCCCCTTTACCCCCTAAATACTTCATAGTGTATTTCTCAGTAATAAAAAGCATTCTCTCATATAACCACAGTTCAATCACAAGAATCAGGAAATCTAATGTTGATATACTATTATCCAAGCTACAATTCATGTTCAGATTCTCCCCCACTGTCCCGATAATGTCCTTTGAAGCACTTTTCCCCGTCCGGGGCCCAATCCAGGAGTACCTCGGACATCTCTCCAGTCAGTTCCTCGGCCTTCCTCGCCTTTTTTGACATTGACAGCTGTAAAGAGGCCCGGTCACTTCTGGCATGGAAGGTCCCCTGATCTAGGTTTGTCCGATGTTTTCTCATGATTAGATGGAGTTACCCATTTTTGGATGGGGAGGCCACATAAAAGGTCTTGTGTCAGGGCGCCCGAGTGGCTTAGTGGTTGAGCGTCTGCCATCGGCTCAGGGCGTGATCCCAGGGTCCCAGGATCAAGTCCCGCATTGGGGTCCCCTCAGGGGGCCTGCTTCTGCCTCTGCCTGCCTCTCTCTCTGTGTGTCTCTCATGCATAAATAAATAAATAAATAAATAAATAAATAAATAAATAAATAAATAAAAAAGAAGACAAAAAAGATCTTGTGTCTTTCTTGGGGTACCACATAAGGTCAGCTTGTCCCGTTACTGGTGAGGTGTGTGCCAGGTTTCTCTGCCTTAAAGTTACTAATTTTCCCTTTCTAGTGTCATTTGGGGGGACTTGCGGGGCCAGGACTAGGATGAGGTGAGTGGGGCATTTGGGGGGCACCCCCTTTCAGGGGCACGCGAGCCCTAGCCCAGCCCCCCATCATGAGATCTTGTTCTTCCGTTCTGAAAACATCTCACTTTAGCGATCCCCCTCCCTCTCCTATCGGGTTTGGGAGGAAATCTTGCAAACTTATCAGTTTTGAAAAATGAAATCGAAGTAAAATCCTGCCTTCGAATTCAGCCTACACGCCAAGAGGAAGCAGGAAGCACAATCTGGGTGGATGCGGATAAACACAACAAAAAGCAGAGCAGGTGGGCAAGGGGTTGCTGGGCTAAATGTCCCTGGCGCCCAGGGCAGTGAGCGGCTCCCGATTACGTGCAGGTCTCCTAACTGGAGCCCCACGTCGTCTCTGCCCCCCTTGGCCGGCTCTGGCCCTCCAGGCAGCCCCCGTCCTCCTTTCTTTTTTCCTAAATTTCTTATTTAAATTCAATTTAGTTGGGGCACCTGGCTGGCTCAGCGGTTGAGCGTCTGCCTTGGGCTCCGGCGGGATCCCGGGGTCACGGGATCGAGTCCCCGAGTCCCGCATCCGGCTACCCCGGGGGGCCTGCTTCTCCCTCTGCCTGTGTCTCTCTCTCTCTCATGAATAAATAAAATCTTTTCTAATTAAATAAATTCAATTTAATGAACACATACTGTATTATTAGTTCCGGGGCTAGAATTTTGTGATTCATCAGTTGCATATAATACCCAGGGCTCCTCGGTCAGGTGCCCTCCTCCACGCCCCCCCCCCAGTTACCCCATCCCGCCCCCTCCCTCCCCTCCAGCGACCCTCAGCTTGTTTCTTGGAGTTAAGAGTCTCATGGTTTGCCTCCCTCTCTGATTTTATCTTATTTTTTTTCCTTCCCTTCCCCTATGTTCATCTGTTTTGTTTCTGAAATTCCACACGTGAGTGAGGTCACAGGGCAGCTGTCTCTCCGACTGACTGCCTTCGCTCAGCACAACACCCTCTCCTCCAGCCCGCCCCGCCCGCCTCTCCTCTTCTCCCACCTTTGCCAGAGCTGCGGGAGCTGCTCTGCTAGAACAAAGCAAGCTCACTCCGCTTGGCCTCGGGCACTTGTCGCCCGTTCCCTGGCCAGGGACACCGTGTCCCAGATAGCCATGTGGCTCCCTCTGTCCCCTCATTCAGATTTCTGCTTAATCTCCTCAGCGAGGCCTTCTCTGACCCCCCCCATTTCCTCCCTGCCCAATCCCACTCCCACTCCTTTGAGGCCTTCTCTGACCCCCCCAGTTCTTCCCTGCCCAGTCCCACTCCCACTCCCTCAAGGCCTTCTCTGACCCCCCCCAGTTCCTCCCTGCCCAATCCCACTCCCACTCCCTCGAGGCCTTCTCTGACCCCCCCAGTTCCTCCCTGCCCAATCCCACTCCCACTCCCTCGAGGCCTTCTCGACCCCCTCAGTTCTTCCCTGCCCACTCCCACCCCCACTCCCTCAAGGCCTTCCCTGCTTTAGTTTTCCCCAGAGCAAGCCTTAGGACCATCTGATGTGCAAATACCTTTCTTTGTTCTGGCCAGTGGAGCTCATTAGAATGTGAGCTCCACCAGGGTCCAGAGTTTTGCCAGCTTTGCTCACTGCTAGATCCCCGAAGCCTAGAACATGCCTGGTGCATAAGAGCTCAGTGAATACGAGACAGACAGAGGGAGGGACAGACACAGAGACAGACAGGGAAAGGGAAAGGAGTCTGGTGAAGTTGAAACTGGTAGGAGTCTGGTAGGTTGGAACTCCATGCTACTCTTCTAACAGGATGGGTTTCTCATGAAGCTAACGAAGCTTAAAGGCCTAGCAACGTGGCCATATGTTTAAGTTTCCAAAACTAAAGTGCGTAAGCTGAAATCAACTTATTTATTTACTTTTAAAGATTTTGTTTATTTATTCATGAGACACACAGAGAGAAAGAGGCAGAGACACAGGCAGAGGGAGAAGCAGGCTCCATGCAAGGAGCCCGACACCGGACTCGATCCCGGGACTCCAGGATCACACCCTGGGCTGACGGTGGCGCCAAACCGCTGAGCCACCTGGGCTGCCCCTGAAATCAATTTAAAACACTGTGTCCTTCCATTCCATTTCCCCTCTCTCACACTTCCTGTGGTGGCTTTGTCCAGCATCAACTTAGCTAGGCTGGAACTATGTTCTCTCCCGCTGTATGGTTCCAGGTTAGCACGGCCACTAGAGACGTGTTGTGGGAGTCAGGTGTGAATTAGCAGCCACAGCTTCAAAGCTCTGAAGGTTAGTCCAGGGCGCCAGGCACTGTGGCAGCTTGCACATGGGGTCGCTGCTCTGAGCCCCCCACACTTAGATGGGCCTGGGCAGCACTCGGGCCCACAGCTCCTTCAGGGGCTACCAGATGTCCTCCTACTTTCAGCTCTCCTTCCCGACTGCTGGTCTCGATGATCTATAGCGATTTCGGTTGGACCACAGACACAGCGCAGCAGCCCACACAGCCTTGTCCACTGGCTTCCACAGCTGCCAAAGATCTGAGCCTATAATGAGTCCGTTACTATATATCACCCATGGCAGTTCTGCTTCCTCCACGAACCCTGACTGATGCACTTCCCATCATGCTCGGTGGCACTGGAGTGGCCACAGGCTTTGGAGGCCCAGCTAAGGGGAAGTTGAGTTGGAGACACATTTTGGTAGGATTCAGAGAGATGTACTTACATGGTTTACAATTGCTTCCATGAATGGTTAGATCATTGATAACCACCCCACATGGGAATGGCTCCCAAGAATACTCCCATGGCCTACGGCGGAGGGTCCAGAGGGCATATGGCAATATGACCATGTGTACAGTACCCAGTGGGCAGGGAGGGTAGTGGATAAGAAACAAGATTTATTTTTTTTAAAGATTGTATTTATTTGTTCATGAGAGACATAAAGAGACAGAGAGAGAGAGAGAGAGAGAGAGAGAGAGAGAGAGGCAGAGACACAAGGCAGAGGGAGAAGCAGGCTCCATGAAGGGAGCCCGACGTGGGACTTGATCTGGGTCTCCAGGATCAGGCCCTGGGCCGAAGACAGGCACCAAACCGCTGAGCCACCCAGGGATCCCCAAGAAACAAGAGTCCAAGAAATAAGAAAAAAGGTCCAGAGCTGGGTGCCTCTGGCTGGGTCAGTCTGTAGAGCATGTGACTCTTGATGTCAGGATTGTGAGTTCAAGCCACACACTGGATGTGGAGCCTACTTAAAAAAAAAAAAAAAAGATAAAATGTCCAGAGCCAGAAGCATGTCAGTGGAAAGTTCTTCCAATCATATCATGTGATTCTTTTTTCATATTTTGTGGTGTTTCTGGTCTTTGTCAGCTTTTTAACATTTGTAATTTGCTATATGATTTCTTTTCTCATTCCAAATAATTAATTGCTTTTGTGCCTAATATTATACTATTAAATTTGTTATTGTTCTTGAATTGTTCTTGGGCCTCCAAACTGCATAATCTTCAGGACCCGCAAGACCTGAATCCTCTCTTGTTCTTAAATATCAAGCTGGAGTAGTCAGTTAGCTTTTATCCTGGAGGCAATCAGGAACCATCACAGGATTGTGGCAGATGAAGGGAATAATCAGATCTATACCAAGCACTGGTATGCTGGGGCAGGGTCATATTGACTCATGAGAGGGAACTGTTAAGTTTTCAGAATTTTTACAAAATGGTTGATGTCATATCAGTATCTTAAAATCAGCAGCAGCAGTCATCGTAGGGGTATTTATCCACAGAAATTGGCAAATGCTACAAATCAGGCCCTCCTCCACTCCCACCCCCAGAGAGCTGGTTGTTAAACATGGTACCAAGCGATTTCCTTGGTCATAAATCCTTATGAGAAAATATACCTATAATTTATTGACTCTCAAGTGTAATTGGTAGAGATGGGGGTTGAGGCAGAAGAAAGGGAAGAAGGCATCACAGAGGATAAGTACTTAAGAGCTTTGAGTACCTGAAGAAGAGAAAGAAAGGAAAAGAATGGGAAACCCTTAAAACAAAACCGCACCCACTCCCAACTTTGCCCAAGATGAATCCTGCTGATCTTCAATTCTATGGGGTGTGAGTCATAACTGCACTGGAGATTTTTGAGTTTGCGTGTTGCATGCCATGTCTTAGTCACTTGGAGGAGCACTGATTATGACATGCAGTTTAATATTCTAAACTGTACTTAGAATCACTGTAGAATGTCATTGTCTTTGCCTCGGGGGGATTTAAAAATGTATATTAAAATAAATGTAAAGATAAATATTTTTACTGATATTCTAAAATCACACAGAACATATTTCATCTAGTCTAATGTGTCACGATTATAAGATATACCATTATTTTGTATAAGAAAAATTGCTGCCAACTGTATTGTGAAGTGCCATCGATCATTAGATAAAATCTGGTGAAAATAATGTGAGTTTCAGAATCAATGAAATGCAAAATAGCCCTTGGAGATCTCCTAGGCTAACAGTGTTGTTTGGGAAATGAGGAAATTCTAACCCTGGAAGGGCAAACTATCTACTTAAGGTCATAGGCCTAGTTAGTGACAGATTTGAAAATGGAAAACCCAGTTAGCCCTTGACCTAGGTCAGAGCTCATAGTGATAGTTTCATACACCAGAGATAGTGCTAACGGTTAGTCTGGAAGTTTCTTCCAACTCTGAGAACATGATATGCAAAAATATACAAGTGATTCTCCGATAAATCAGGAAATATTATATAGCATTTACTGAAAAGGCCCCCATAGCAAACATTGGTTCTTATTGCAGATTTCTAGTGTCTACGATAGTGCCTAGCTGATTTATTTATTGACACACTGTAGGCACTCAGAAAATATTAGATGGATATATCTGGCAAGCCTCTCACTTTGGACCATTTACTCTAACTCTCTGGACTCTGTTTCTTCATTCATCAAATGGACATAATAGCCATCTCTTAGGTGCATAGTAAGTCAAGCAAGGTAGGTGTGCAAGTATACCTGGCACATTAGCTGGCCAATGACTAGAACATCAATGTGAGTTTCCTCTATGCCTCAAGTTAGTGTTGTTAGATCCAAAATTACTTAAATGTCAACACATAAAGCCAGTCAGAAAAACCAACATTCCTATGGAGTCTAGTGCTGTAGACTTGCGTGGTCCAATATGGTAGCCACTAGTCACATGTGACTATTTAAATTTATAATTAAAATAAAAATTCATTTCCTCAGTCACATTAGCCACATTTCGAGGGTTCAGTATCCACATGTGGCTAGTGGCTGATGGACTGGACAGCACAGATACAGAACACTTCCATCACCGCAGAAAGTTCTGTCGGGCTGCGTGGCTCTACACTAACAAGTGTGCCATGCTCTGCATGGGTTTTTTTCTCAACCGGAGGTAGTATTGTCCCAAATTTTTTAGACCGAACTTCACTTGATTAATGTATTTGTGCGCCCTCCTGTGGCTAGAGATGAAAACTAGTCTGTGTTTGAGGTGGAGCTGCACATTTCTAAGAGGGATTGTTCAGAAAGCTTTAGTAATCTGAGTGCTAGAAAGAAAAATAACATAAAACAGCACACGCATTTTGACATCTCTAGAGACTACTAAAGAAAATCTGGTTGAGAAGGTCTGATCGCCTAATGATATTATTCTCAAGTCTCAGTATTTTGTGAACCCTTGTGAGAGAGACACTCCCTGCCCAAACAAAGGCCAGTACACTATAACTGTTTAAAAGTGAGGAGAGACAAGCAGGAATATTCGATGAATGATCCCAAGAACTCTCTACAGGGCAGCTGGCAACAAACTGGAACCTAAGGCTCCTCCTGTGTGGATGGGGGGGAGGCGCACTGGACGAGGGGGCTGGGGGTACGAAACCCAGACTCACTTCCCACTGGATGGAGGGGACTTCTGTTTCTGGGAGCCAGCCAGGTGGCCCTTCCCCACACTCCCTTACACAGCTGGCACCTAGGCTCAGCCTGCTTAGTGTCTGATCCCAAAAGTTTAGTCTCCACCTCTTCGGATTCTCCATGCCAGACTGTTCTCACGCTTACACAATGAAAAGTGAGAACTGTGGCAGCGGGGTGGGGCCTCCCCTGGAACAGTGGGTGCCAGAGTTCAGCAGCCCCACCCAAGCACCCTCTCTGCAGGATACGCAGAATGGTGGTGGTGGGGGGGTTGCTGAGCAGCCACTGACTCCTCTGCCCAGGGTTACAGCCTCACTAGCAAATCTCCTGATGTGGAAAGGAAACTAAACTCTTTGTAAAGGTTTATTTCTTCTTTTCTTTTTTTTTTCAAAGATTTTTTTAAAGATATTTGTTTATTCATGAGAGACACAGAGAGAGAGAGAGGCAGAAACACAGGCAGAGGGAGAAGCAGGCTCCATGCAGGGAGCCCGACGTAGGACTCGATCCCAGGTCTCCAGGATCACGCCCTGGGCCGAAGGCAGCACTAAACCACTGAGCCACCAGGGCTGCCCTTTCAAAAATCTTTTTAAGTGTAATATCTAAACCCAACATGGGACTCGAATTCACAAACCCAAGATCAAGAGTCGCAGGCTCTACTGACTGACCCAGCGGGCGCCCCAAGGCTTGTTTTTTCTGAAGAGCATTAATATATCATTTCCACCGAAAAACAAAAAAATCAGAGAGCTTCTGGGTTGGTGAACAGGAGGAAGTGCTGTGAGGGTTGCCCACTGGAAACCCCACATCCCTTTCCCCCATATTTTGCCTTATGCACATCTTCTATCTGGTTGTTCCTGAGTTATATCCTCTTATAATAAAGCACCAATCTATAACGTATTCTTTTTTAAGATTTAATTTATTTATTCATGAGAGACACAGAGAGAGAGAGAGGCAGAGACACAGGCAGAGGGAGAAGCAGGCGCCACGCAGGGAGCCCCACGCGGGACTCGATCCTGGCACTTCAGGATCATACCCTGGGCCGAAGGCAGGCGCTAAACCGCTGAGCCACCCGGGGATCTCCTAAATAAAGTCTTAAAAAAAAAAAGAATCTGGGCAGCCCGGGTGGTTCAGCGGTTTAGCGCCTGCCTTCGGCCCAGGGTATGATCCTGAAGTGCCAGGATCGAGTCCCGCGTGGGGCTCCCTGCGTGGCGCCTGCTTCTCCCTCTGCCTGTGTCTCTGCCCTCTCCTCCCCCCCTCCGTGTCTCTCATGAATCAATAAAATCTTTAAAAAATATATTTTATTTCTATAACAGATTCTTTCTATACTCAACCAACAGTTCCAGGTTATAGAGAAGCATGGAAAACTCTCTAATTCATTGTATGAGAACGCTACAAACCCTGAAACCCAATCTTGAAGAATGTAGTGGGGAAAAAGAAAACAGAAGGCGCTGGATGAAAAACTATAAATAAAATAATAGCAAATGAAATTCAATCAGACATTAACAGACTCACCATGACCACGTAGGCTTTAGCCAAGGAATGCAAAGACTTTTGTTTTTCAACTCATTTTATGAAAAAAATAAGTAAAATCTTATAGATTAAAAAAAAATCAGAAAGTGCAGAGAAGTATACAGAAATTCAGGATCATCTGGAATTTGGACACCCAAAGTGAATCACTCACTAGTACAGCTAAATACACGATTGCACTACACTTTGTGGTATTTCTCCCCACACGCTAGTATACAGAGCTTTACCAGACACGCAGCAAGCGATGCACGTGCCAAAGAGCAGCTGCCTCCTGGGCCGGGGCCACGCAGCTCCAGTGGCTTCCCGGTCGCCCCAGACACTGAGCATGCTCAGCGGGGAGCGTTCCGTTGAACCAGCCGCCCAGCGCTTGGGCTCAGGGCAGCCAGCCCTGCGATTGAGCAGCTACGTGCACACTCTGCGTGGTGCACTGTCTCCGAGACTAAGTGCCAAGTCACATCCCTCCTAGTGCAGCTGCAACTCATCAATCAGGGTGTTCACAAACAAACGTTTTTGAAAACCAGGTACAAGCTGACCCGCTAGCATTCCACATTTATCTTAGCAAGCTACTTGCTAGGGAGCAAATACACGTTGTGTTGCTTTTGCTTTTCTTTTTCAAAAATAGCTTTATGGAGATATAATTAACACACTGTGGGAGTCATTTAAAATGAACAACTGACTGGGCTTTAATATATCTAAAGGTTAAAAAAATAGAGAGATATATATATACTTACAGGTTGGTGTAATTATCGCTACAGTCTTGTTTGTTTATTTTAAAAAAGATTTTATTTATTTATTAGAGACACAGAGAGAGAGAGAGGCAGAGGGAGAAGCAGGCTCCATGTAAGGAGCCCGACACCGGACTCGATCCCGGGACTCCAGGATCACACCCTGGGCTGAAGGCGGCCCTAAACCGCCGAGCCACCCGGGCTGCCCTGTTTATTTATTTTTAAAGACTTTTTTTTTTTTAAGTAATCTGTACACCCAACCTGGGGCTCAAACTTAACAACCCGGAGATCAAGAGTCTCATGCTCTGCCCACTGAGCCAAACAGGTGCCCCTTCAATCTAATTTTAGAACATCTTTATACTCCATAAAAATCTTTCCCATTTCCCCCCAAACCTTCCAAATTTAGGCCATCAATAACCTACTTTGTGTGTCTAATGGATTTGCCTAATCTGGACTTTTCATATAAGCAGAATCCTACAATAGGTGGCTTTTTATGCTTGGTTTCTTATACTTAGCATAATGTTTTCAGGGTTCATCCATGGTGTAAGATACAGAGATACTTCATTTGGTTTTATTGCCAAATAATATACTATTGCATAGATATATCATATTTAATGTATCCATTCATCAACTGATGGACATTTGGGTTGTTTCCATGTTTTTGGCTAGTATGAACAAGGCTGCTATGAATATTTGTGTACAACTTTTTGTGTAAATATGTTTTCTTTCCTCTCCCAGACATATCTAGGAGTGGAACTGCTGGGTCATATAGTAACTATGTTTAATTTTCGGAGAAACTGGGCAGCCCAGGTGGCTCAGCGGTTTATTTAGCTCTGCTTACAGTCCAGGGCGTGATCCTGAGGACCCGAGATCGAGATCGACTCTCACGTCTGGCTCCCTGCATGGAGCCTGCTTCTCCCTCTGCTTGTGTCTCTGCCTCCCTCTCTCTCTCTGTGTGTGTCTCTCATAACTAAATAAATAAAATCTTAAAAAAAATTTTCTGATAAACTGCCAAACTTTTCCAAAGCAGCTGCACCAACAATGTATATACATTCTAGTTTCTCTATGTCCTTACCAACACTTGTTACTACCCCTCTTTTTTATTACAGCCATTCTTGTGGGTGTGGAGTAGCATCTCATTGTGGTTTTATTTCTATTTTCCTCTTCATGTACTTGTTGGTGAGGGGGCTCAGAACATGCCACCTCCGTTTACTTATTCATATCCTTTTTGCCTTATCACGTTTTCCCAGGATTGTCCATTCTTCATCAAACCGAGCATAAAAGCATTTTGCTTTAACCACTTCATCAGGTCTTCATTTCCTTATGCAAGCATTCGTGTGACATAAAACTTGTATTAGATAAATTTGTATGTTTTTTCTTGTTAATCTGTCTTTTGTTACAGAGGCCCTGATAGAAAATCTAGAAAGGCAGACGGACAATTTTTCTCTTCTCCTACATCAGCTATTTGTACACTTTTTAAAAATTATTTGTTTGTTTGTTTATAGAGAAGGGGAGGGATAGAGGAATAGGGAGACGAAGAAAGAATCTCAAGCACACTCCCCACTGAGCACGGACCTCCACATGGGGCTCCATTCCAGGACCCTGAGATCTTGACCTGAGCTGACGTCAAATTCTTAACCACTGAGCCACCCAGGTACTTCTCTTTTGCCCGTTTTTAAGTTGGATTTTCTTTTATTATTGAGTTGTAAGGGTTAGGGTTAGGATACATGATTTCCAAAATTTTTTTTTCGCATTCTGTGGGTTGTCTTTTGGCTGTCTTTGTGATATCATTAGTAGCACAGAAGTTTATTTAAGATTTTATTTATCTATTCATGAGAGATACAGAGAGAGAGAGAGAGCCAGAGACACAGGCAGAGGGAGAAGCAGGCTCCCCGCAAGGAGCCCGATGCGGGACTTGATCCCGGATCCCAGGATCACTCCCTGGGCCAAAGGCAGACACTCAAATGCTGAGCCACCTAGGCATCCCATCAGCACAGAAGTTTTGATTTTAATGAAGCCCAGTTAATCTTTTGTCACTTTTTTTTTTTTTTTGGTATCATATCCAAGAAATTGCCTAACTCAAGGTCACAAAGATTTAGTCCTAGAATTTATTCTGAGAGTTCTGTAGTGTGAGTCCTCCAACTTTGTTCAGGATTGTTTTGGCTTTTGCATGTCCCTTGACCTTCCTTCTGAATTAGAGGGTTAGCTTACCAATTTCTGCAAAGAAGTTAGCTGAGATTGGGATAGGAATTGCACTGAATCTGGAGATTCAAAACCTGTTTTTTTCCCCAGTTAAATATATTGAGAGCATCTTTCTATTTCAATAATTACAGAATGGCATATTTTTTCTTATGCAATAATTCAACAGATGTTTATTAAACAATTACACGACACAAAGTGGTCTGGTTGCTGGTTATACTGAGATGAATCAGACACTTATCCCATCTGTGAAAAGGAGTTTTCTACCTAGAAAATAAGACATGAACATAAATAACTCTATTCCAAGTATGAGAGTGAGAGAGAGAGAGAGAGAAAGCTTCAAAAAAAAGTTATTTACAGATATGAGGAGGGAGGTAAAGCTTTCACGTAGATATAGTCATTTGGTTAGACTAGGGTCTCTCAACCTTAGCACTATTGATATTTGGGGATTATTCTTTGTTGGGGGGGGCTGTCTTGTACATTGTAGGATGTGCAGCAGCAGCCCTGGCCTGTACCCACCACATGTCAGTAGCACTCCCTTCCCCCAGTTGTGACAATGCAAAAGGTCTCTGGACATTGCCAAATGTCCCTTGGGAGGCAAAATCACCCCCAGTTGAGAACCACTGAGCTAGAACTTACATAATCATTTTTCATGGTGGTGTAGCACATCCATGGACTATCTATAATGTATGCAACTAATACCCTATGATTATACATTCTTGTTGTGTTCAACTTCCTATTACTTTTTATTTTTATTTTTTTAAAGAATTTTTTGTTTATTAATGAGAGATGGAGAGAAAGGAAGAAGCAAAGGGACATGCAGGCTCCCTTCAGGACTCAATCCCAGGACACTGGGATTACAACCTGAGCTCAAGGCAGTTGCTTAACCGACTGAACCATCTGGGTGCCCCCACTATTTTTTTTAAAAAAACATAACTTTTAGGATCTATTACATAAGCCCCTTAGGATAAATAGGTACATCATGCTAGGGTTTGGGGGTTTTTTTACTATGAAAGTTATACATGTTAAAATTATTTTTTCAGGGGCAGCCTGGATGGCTCAGCGGTTTACCGCCAACTTCAGCCCAGGGCATGATCCTGGAGACCGAGATCGAGTCCCACGTCGGGCTCCCTGCATGGAGCCTGCTTCTCCCTCTGCCTGTGTCTCTGCCTCTCTCTCTCTGTATCTCTCATGAATAAATACATAAAATCTTTTTAAAAAATTATTTTTCAAAAAATTTATTTTTTCAAACAATTGGCAGATAAAAGGTGTTTTCTCTCTCTCAGTCCCACTCCCCAGAAATATAGTCTGTGGCATATCAATTTTAAATTTTTATATTTATTCAGAAGTGAAGTGGTAAAAACCTCTTTTTAAAAAAAGATTTTATTTATTTATTTGATAGAGTAAGTGCAGGCGTGCAGGGGGGCGGGGGCAGAGGGAGGAGGAGAAGCAGGCTCTGCTGGGAGGCTGCTGTGGGGCTCCATCTCAGGACTCTGGAATCCTGACCTGAGCGGGAAGTAGATGCTTAGCCGATTGAGCCACCCAGACGCCCCTAAAAGCCTCTTTCAATGCATTTTTATCATTATATATGATATTTGGTCTATTCGTTATACATTTCTCTGGAGCTTTTTAAGCTATGTTTTTGAAACTGTGTGTCTTGGTCCATTAGTGAAATCAAATTAGAGTCATGATGGGTATTTTTTTTAATGAAATAGAACAGAATAGAATAGATCAGAGTATTACCACACAGTAAGGGTAGGTACTACTTTGTGAGAAATTCGTTTCAGTATCATGGAAAGACACATAGATGATAGGTAAATGTAAAATGTATATGTTACTGTGAGTTGCAGCCAAGAAAAAATTTAAAGCCACTGCTTTAAAGCAATCTAAATATATATTCAACATTCCTTTCTATAATGAGAGTGAAGTGGTGAATGTGGGAAGCCTGTTTTTTCTTGACTAAAAGAGAACAATTAATATAACATAAGCAAAAATGCTTACTCCCCAGAACAGTAACAATGCTAATTCCCATACTAAATATTGGTTTTAATGTAAATTTAAAGTCAACTCAAGTTTCCTTAGGAATTAAATTATTCAGTAAGAGTCATCTACAATGCTTTTACCATTTTTTTTAAGATTCTATTTTTAAGTAATCTCCACACCCAACATGGGGCTCAAACTCACAACCACAAGATCAAGAGCTGTGCTCTACCAACTGAGCCAGGCTGGTGCCCTTATAATACTATTATATGTTTGCAATTTAAACTGCATTGTTGTATATATTAAGAGTGTTGCTGATGGGGCGCCTGGGTGGCTCAGTAGGTTAAGAGTCTGCCTTGGCTCAGGTCATGATCTCAGGGTCCTGGGGCTCCCTGCTCACCGGGGAGCCCGCTTCTCTCTTCCACTCCCTCTCCTCCTGCTTGTGCTCTCTCTCTCTCAAATAAATAAATAAAATTTTTATTTAAAAAAGAGGGTTGTTGACATTTTTCAGTCTAGGTCTCTGGTACCTCTTTCTTCATTCAGTTGAATCATTAAACATCATTATTGAATATTTATAACTACCTGTAGGGAACATGGGATGCAGTGGCTTATATACATGTTGTAACTCCCTTCTGCTTGAGTGGTGGTTTGTATGGCCTGGATGCTCTTGAATGCCTTTCTTTCTTTCTTTCTTTCTTTCTTTCTTTCTTTCTTTCTTTCTTTCTTCTTCTTTCTTTCTTTCTTTCTCTTTCTTTCTTTCTTTCTTTCTTTCTTTCTTTCTTTCTTTCTTCTTTTTTTTTGAATGCCTTTATTTCATACTAGGATAGCACAGTAAAGTCCATGTGACCAATTGATTCTACATTATCATATAAATTTTT
Source organism: Canis lupus familiaris (assembly GCF_011100685.1). NCBI lineage: Eukaryota > Metazoa > Chordata > Mammalia > Carnivora > Canidae > Canis > Canis lupus. The sequence continues at coordinate 13,107,949 of NC_049260.1, read as the reverse complement.
GTGTTAAGACTGAACTACTAAAAAAAAAAAAAAGACTGAACTACTGTAGGGGCATCTGGGTGGCTCAGTACTTGAGCGTCTGCCTTTGGCTTGGGTCATGGTCCTGGGGTCCTGGGGTCTAGTTCTGCATCAGGCTCCCTGCAGGGAGCCTGCTTCTCCCTCTGCCTGTGTCTTTGCCTCTCTGTGTGTGTGTGTCTCTCATCAATAAATAAATAAAATCTTTAAAAAAAAAAGGCTGAACTACTGTGGTATTTAGCTACAAGGCATGGTTAACAAAGGATTTCACTGAATTTTTAATATAACTAAGATTTCCCCCCAAAGCTAGAATATTTACCCTAACTTGAAATGATCATATTTTCAAGGTCGCTGAAGCCAAAATTGTAGCTGAAAACACAAAATGGCTTTCAAAGAAACATGGAGAGGAAACATTTAATAAACATAGAAATAAATTTTCCCTAAAGTTCTGTTTAAAATATCACCAAAAAAACCTGATAAAGAAAACTTTCCTGTGTGAGTCTATTCTTTGCCAGAACACGCACAGCCAAGTGATGCCAGCTCTGTTGATCTATCAATGAAATCACTGAAAGCTACATGGTGGGGATAGATAACAATCATAAACACTTGGAAATGCAAGGAGGGATAATTCATCTCTACTTCTAAGGACAAAATTTCACTCTAAAATCTAAAATCTAGTCCAACTCCTCACTTCTGAGATAAGGAAACCCAGGCTTGCAGAGGATAAGACTTTAATTAATAGATTTTTTTTTTATTTATTTATTTTTTATTTATTTATGATAGTCACACACAGGGAGAGAGAGAGAGAGGCAGAGACACAGGCGGAGGGAGAAGCAGGCTCCATGCACCAGGAGCCCGACGTGGGATTCAATCCCGGGTCTCCAGGATCACGCCCTGGGCCAAAGGCAGGCACCAAACCGCTGCGCCACCCAGGGATCCCCTAATTAATAGATTTTTTAAAAAGATTTTTATTTTTATTTATGAGAGAGAGAGAGAGAGAGAGGCAGAGAGAGAAGCAGGCTGCATGCAGGGAGCCCGATGTGGGACTCGATCCCAGGTCTCCAGGATCACGCCCTGGGCTGAAGGCAGCGCTAAACAGCTGAGCCACCCGGGCTGCCCAATAGATTATTTTTTTAAAACAGTTTTAGGCTTACAGAACAATTGAGTGGCAAGTAGAGTTCCCATACAGATCCTCCTCCCACCAGTCCACAGTTTCCCGAGTTAGTCACACATGATAATCCTTATTGATTCAATTTCACACATTAATCTTACATTAGTGTGGTACATTTGTTATAATTGAAAAGCCAACATAGGTACGTTATTGCCATTAACTAAAATCCATCTTTTTTTTTTTTTTAATCCATCGTTTACATTAGGGTTCACTCTCTGGGTTGTACATTCTTTGACTTTTGTCAAACGCAGGGCAAGATGCATTTACCATTATGGAATCATACAAATTAGTTTTGCTCCCCTCATGCACCCCAATGTTTATAGCAGCAATGTCCACAGTAGCCAAAATATGGAAAAAGCCCAGCTGTCCATCAACAGATGAAGGGATAAAGAAGATACGGCATACATATACAATGGAAAGTTACTCGGCCAATCAGAAAGGGTGAAATCTTGCCATTTGTGTTGACCTGGATGTAACTAGAGGGCATTATGCTAAGTGAAATCAGTCAGTTAGAAAAGAACAAATACCATACGATTTCACTCATATGGAATTTAAGAAATGAAACAGATGAACATAGGGAAAGGGAAGGTAACATAAATAAGATAAAAACAGAGAGGGAGGCAAACCATAAGAGGCTCTTAACTCCGGGAAACAAACTGAGGGTTGCTGGAGGGGAGGGGGTGGGGGAAAGGGGTAACTGGGGAGTGGGCATGAAGGGGTCACGTGATACAATGAGCCCTGGGTGTTATATGCCACTGGTGAATCACTAAATTCTAACCCCAAAACTAATATATACTATATGTTAACTAACTTGAATTTAAATTAAAAAAAAAAACAGTTTTGCTGCCCTAAAAATTCCATCTGTTCATCCCTTCCTCCCTCCCTCCTCCTGAACCCCTGGTATCCTTTTAGCTGTCTCCATAGTTTTTTTTTTTTCTCCATAGTTTTTAGCCATTCTAGTAGGTGTGTAGTAACATCCCATTGTTTTAATTTGCAATTCTGTAATGATATATGGTATCGAGCATCTTTTCATGAGCTTACTTGCCATCCGGTGTATCTTTTTGGTGAGATGTCTATTCAGATTCTTTGCTCATTTTAAAATTGGGTTGTTTTCTTACTTTTGAATTTTAAGAGGTCTTTGTATATTGGATACCAGTCTTTAGTTCGATAAGTATTTTGCAAATATTTTCTCCAAGTTTGTGGCTTGTCTTTTCATTCTCTTAACAGAACAGTCATTTTTAATTTTAATGAAGTCCAAATCACCAGTTTTTTTCTTTCATGGATCATGCTTCTGGTATCACATCCAAGAAGTAATCACCAAATCCAAAATCACCTAGATTTTCTCAATGTTATCTTCTAGGAGGATTTTTTTTTCCAGCATTTTCCCCCAAACTTTATTGAGGCATAATTGATAAAATTGTAAGACATTTAAAGGGTCCCAGGGCACCTGGGTGGCTCAGTTGGTTAAGTGTCCAACTCTTGATTTTGGCTCACTTTATGATGTCAGGGTTTTGAGGCTCAGAGATTGAGCCTCCCTCCACCCCTTCCCCGGGCTCTGCACTCAGTGCAGACTCGGCTTGGGATTCTCTTGCTCCTTCTCCTGCTGCCCTCTCCCTGCTCTCACACATGTGCTCTCTCTTTCTAAAATAAATAAATAAATAAATCTTTAAAAAAATTAAAGTGTACAATGTGGTGATTTGATATATACTGCAAAAGGATTCCCCTCACCAAGTTAACACATCCATCAGATACTTACCTTTTTAATTTTTCTGGTAAGAACATTTAAATTCTACTCTTTTAGCAAATTTCAAATAAACAATATAGTATTTTTAACTATAGTGACCATGTTGTACATTAGATCCTCAGACCTTATTCATCTCATATCTGAAAGTTTGTGCCCTTTGACCAACTTCTTCCTGTTACTCCCACTCCCAGTTCACTGCAACTACTTTTCTACTCTGTTTCTATGGGGTCAACTTTTTTTTTTTTATTTCTTTTTTTAGAAAAGAAAAGATAGAAGAGATGCCATGAGATATTTGTCTTTCTCTAGCATAATGACTTCCAGGTTCATCCATGTTGTTCTAAATGAGGGATTTCCTTTTCTAAGGCTGAAAAACATTCCATTGTACATACATTCCACAACTTCTTTATCCATTCACCTGTCAACTGACTCTTACATTGTTCCCATACTTTAGCTATTGTGAATAATGCTGCAATGAACATGGAAGTGCAAATATCTCTTTAAGGTAATGAATGATTCAGTAAAAAAAAGAAAAAAAAAAAGAAAAAGGTAACAATTTGGTTTCCTTTGGATATATACCCAGAAGTGGAATGGTTGGATCATATGATACTTCTATTGATTTTTTTTTTGAGGAAGCTCCATGCTGTTTTCCATAATGGCTATAGCAGTTTGCATTCCCACCAACGGTGCACAAGGGTTCCCTTTTCTCCAGCGTTTATCTCTCATCTTTTTGACAACAGGCATCCTGACAGGTGTGAAGTGATAGCTCATTGTGGTTTTAATTTGCATTTCTCCAATGATGAGTGATGTTGAGCACCTTTTTGTGTATCTGTTGGCCATCTGGATGTCTTCTTTGGGAAAATGTCTGTTTAGGTCCTCTGCCCATTTTTAAATTCTTCTAGGAGTTTTATAGTTTCACAGTTACTTCTATTCTGAGGTAATTGTTGTAAAAGGTGTAAGGTCTGTGTCTAGATTCCATTTTTTGCACAGAGATGTCCTGTTGTTCCAGCACCATTTGTTGAACAGACTATCCTCTATCCATTGAATTGCCTTTGCTCCTTTGACCAAAAAACAGGTAAGACTTTTGAGCAACACATCCAGGTGTTCGTCTCATGTCGGTTCTTCTGGCTGATAAACTGACTACAGCTGTGTTTAAGGGAATTGCTCTAGAGTCAAAGACGTCGTTTTGTAATCTAGGCTCCTTCAGTTACAAGTTGTGAGACCATGGGTAAGTAACCTCTCTGTGCCTCAGTCTCTTCAATGTATGAGTTTGATAATAACAGGATTGATAATAACATAAGGTTATCATGAGACAAATTAGATAATATATGTAAAATATCTGGCATATACTAAGTGCTCAATAAATGTTAGCTGTTATTATTATTGTATTCTAAGTTTAACTTGCTTTCTGCCACAGGGGCTCACCATCAAAATATACAAAAGAAGAATATGCATATATTTTTCTTTATTCTCTACATTCCCTTCTAATGTTTATAAAATCACATACCATTTATGTTGCTGCTGTTTTCAAAACCACATTCTCTGTAAACTAGTTTTAGTGACAAAAAGCAGATCAGTGGTTGCTTTGTGGCCATAGATGGAGGAAGGGGCACAAGGAAACTCTGGGGTATGATTGAAATGTTCTGTTCTTTTTTTTTTTTTATTGTAGTGTTGTTTTCATAGGTGTTTACATCTATCAAAACTTACTGAATTGTATACTTTAAATAGGTGCTGTTTATTGTACATGAATTATACCTCATCAAAGCTAAAGCATACACCTTTATTAAGAGACAAGCTAGTAAATATAAATGTTTCCTGGATTTTGAAGGGATTGTTAGGTTTTTTTTGTACGTGTAAATGTATTATTTTGAACTTTTTAAAAAAGGAACTTGGGGTGCCTGGCTGCCCAGCTGGCTCAGTCAGTAGAGCATATGATTCTTGATCTCGAGTTTGTGAATTTGAGCCCCACATTGGGTGAAGAAGCTGTGGTCTATGTATACAATGGAATATTACTCAGCCATTAGAAAGGACGAATACCCACCATTTGCTTCAACGTGGATGGAACTGGAGGGTATTATGCTGAGTGAAGTAAGTCAGTTGGAGAAGGACAATCATTATATGGTTTCACTCATATGGGGAATATAAAAAATAGTGAAAGGGATTATAGGGGAAAGGAGAGAAAATGAGTGGGAAAAATCAGAGAGGGTGACAAAACAAGAGAGACTCCTAACTCTGGGAAACGAACAAGGGTTAGTGGAAGGGGAGGTGGGCAGGATGGGGTGACGGGCACTGAGGAGGACACTTGACGGGATGAGCACTGGGTGTTGGAAAATCTAACTTCAATTAAAATATATTTAAAAAAATAAAAAATAAAAACTCGGGATCCCTGGGTGGCACAGCGGTTTGGTGCCTGCCTTTGGCCCAGGGCGCGATCCTGGAGACACGGGATCGAATCCCACATCGGGCTCCCGGTGCATGGAGCCTGCTTCTCCCTCTGCCTACATCTCTGCCCCCCCCCCCGTGTGACTATCATAAATAAATAAAAATTAATAAAATAAAATAAAAACTCTAACCCCCCCAATAACATCTTCAATAAAAAAATTAAAAATATTCTTCAGAGAGTTAGAACAAATTATTTTAAGATTTGTGTGGAATCAGAAAAGACCCCGAATAGCCAGGGGAATTTTAAAAAAGAAAACCATATCTGGGGGCATCACAATGCCAGATTTCAGGTTGTACTACAAAGCTGTGGTCATCAAGACAGTGTGGTAGTGGCACAAAAACAGACGCATAGATCAGTGGAACAGAATAGAGAACCCAGAAGTGGACCCTGAACTTTATGGTCAACTAATATTCGATAAAGGAGGAAAGACTATCCATTGGAAGAAAGACAGTCTCTTCAATAAATGGTGCTGGGAAAATTGGACATCCACATGCAGAAGAATGAAACTAGACCACTCTCTTTCACCAGACACAAAGATAAACTCAAAATGGATGAAAGATCTAAATGTGAGACAAGATTCCATCAAAATCCTAGAGAAGAACACAGGCAACACCCTTTTTGAACTCGGCCATAGTAACTTCTTGCAAGATACATCCACGAAGGCAAAAGAAACAAAAGCAAAAATGAACTATTGGGACTTCATCAAGATAAGAAGCTTTTGCACAGCAAAGGATACAGTCAACAAAACTAAAAGACAACCTACAGAATGGGAGAAGATATTTGCAATGACGTATCAGATAAAGGGCTAGTTTCCAAGATCTATAAAGAACTTATTAAACTCAACACCAAAGAAACAAACAATCCAATCATGAAATGGGAAAAAGACATGAACAGAAATCTCACAGAGGAAGACATAGACATGGCCAACACGCACATGAGAAAATGCTCTGCATCACTTGCCATCAGGGAAATACAAATCAAAACCACAATGAGATACCACCTCACACCAGTGAGAATGGGGCAAATTAACAAGGCAGGAAACAACAAATGTTGGAGAGGATGCGGAGAAAAGGGAACCCTCTTACACTGTTGGTGGGAATGTGAACTGGTGCAGCCACTCTGGAAAACTGTGTGGAGGTCCCTCAAACAGTTAAAAATAGATCCTGCCCTACGACCCAGCAATAGCACTGTTGGGGATTTACCCCAAAGATACAAATGCAATGAAACGCCGGGACACTTGCACCCCGATGTTTATAGCAGCAATGGCCATGATAGCCAAACTGTGGAAGGAGCCTCGGTGTCCAATGAAAGATGATTGGATAAAGAAGATGTGGTTTATGGATACAATGGAATATTACTCAGCTATTAGAAATGACAAATACCCACCATTTGCTTCAACGTGGATGGAACTGGAGGGTATTATGCTGAGTGAAGTAAGTCAATCGGAGAAGGACAAACATTATATGTTCTCATTCATTTGGGGAATATAAATAATAGTGAAAGGGAATATAAGGGAAGGGAGAAGAAATGTGTGGGAAATATCAGAAAGGGAGACAGAACGTGAAGACTGCTAACTCTGGGAAACGAACTAGGGGTGGTGGAAGGGGAGAAGGGCGGGGGGTGGGAGTGATTGGGTGACGGGCACTGGGGGTTATTCTGTATGTTAGTAAATTGAACACCAATAAAAAATAAATTAAAAAAATTAAAAATAAAAAAAGAGATCTCTCATGTTTTAAAGATGCATCTAGAAATTTTTACAGATAGAGGCACCTAGGTAACTCAGTGGTTGAGTGTCTGCCTTTATCTGGGGTCGTGGTCCCAGGGTCGTGAGATCGAATCCCGCATCGGGCTCCCCATAGGGAGCCTGCTTCCCCCTCTGCCTGTGTCTCTGCCTCTGTCTCTCTATGTCTCTCATGAATAAATAAATAAAATCTTTTTTAAAAAAGAGAAATATTTACAGATAACATAAGATGTGAAATATGCATCAAAATAATAATGAGGGATGGCAGGATGGATAGGGGCATAGATGAAACATACTTGACGATGAGCTGATAATTATCTAACCTGGGTGGTGTGTACATGGGGGTTCATCCCACTACTCTCTTTTCTTTTGTATTTGTTCGAAATTGTCCATAATTTAAAAAAAATTAAAAAAAACACCCACATATGTTGTGGGGGGGCGCCTGGGTGGTGCAGGCTGTTAAGCATCCAACTCTTGATTTTGGCTCAGGTTGTTAGTTATCTCAGGGTCCTAAGATCCAGCCCTTCCCTGTTCGGACCTGAGTGGCTCAGTTGGTTAAGCATCTGGCTTCAGCTCAGGTCATGATTCCCAGGTCCTAGGATCCCTACATTGGGCTCCCTGCTCAGTGGGGAGCTTGCTTCTCCCTCTCCCTCTGCCTGCTGCTCCCTGTCCCCCGCGCTTGTGCTCTCAATCTTTCTCTCTCTGTCAAATAAATTTTAAAAATCTTTCAAAAATAAATCTTAAAAAAAAAATCACACATGGGGTTACCTGGGTGGCTTGGTCAGTTAACCATCTGCCTTTGGCTCAGGTCATGATCTCTGGGTCCTGGGATGGAGTCCTGACCCGCACAGTGGGGAACCTGCCTCTTCCTCTGCCCCTCCCCTCCACTCATACTCCCTCTCTCACTCTCTCAAACAAATAAAATCTTTTTAAGAAAACCACACATGTAGGAACTATTTTTACTTCAGTTAACAAATGAAACAAGACTGAAAGCATTGCTAAGGGTTTTTTTTATTGTTACTGCACACCACTTTTAATTTTAATTTTTGACTAAATTTTTTTTAAATTTTTTTTAATTTTTATTTATTTATGATAGTCACAGAGAGACAGAGAGAGAGAGGCAGAGACATAGGCAGAGGGAGAAGCAGGCTCCATGCACCGGGAGCCTGATGTGGGATTCGATCCCGGGTCTCCAGGATCGCGCCCTGGGCCAAAGGCAGGCGCCAAACCGCTGCGCCACCCAGGGATCCCCTTGACTAAATTTTTTGAGGTAATTGTAGATTCATCCTGCATATACTTTGCCCAATTTCCCCCAAAGGTAACGTCTTGCAAAACTAAAGTATAATATTACAACCAGGATACTGACATTGACACAATGCACTAATCTTACATTTCCCCAGTTTGACTTGTACTCACTTGTGTGTGTTTGTGTATTAAGTGCTACACAATTTTATGGCCTATGTAGGTTTGTATATCCACCACCCCTATCAAGATACCAGAAAGTTCCAGTACCACAAGCATAAGGATTCCTCACTTTGTCCTTTTATAACCACATTTCACATTCCTGAACCCCTACCCCCAATCCCTGACCCCCAGCAACTAGTAATCTCTTCTTAATTTCTAAAATTTTGTCACTTCAAAAATGCTATATGAATGGAATCATAAAGTATGTAATCTTTTGGGATTGGTTTTTTTCACTCAATATAACTCCCTAGAGATTCATCCAAGCCTTGTATACCAATAGTTTCTTTCCTTTTATTGCTGATTAGAATTCTGTGGTATGGATCTACCATAGTTTAACTATTTACCCACTGAGGAACATCTAGGTTGATTTCAGTTTTTGGTTATTACAAATAAAGTTGCCACGCACATTCATGGACTCATTTTCCATCTAACATTTTGTTTTGCTACTAGTATAATAATTTCCCCCTCTATTCATTAATTGTAGTAGACTAGTAATTTTGCACACTTTCAAAATAAAATCTGTTGGCTTAATCAGTCTATACTTTTGAAGCATGTGTAATTTCCCTTAAGTGAGATTATGAAGTATTTTCTCAACGATATAATGAATTTTTCTGGCTTTTCTCCTAGTGTATTTTGAAAAGCAAATCTCAATAGGAATTCGTAAATGACCTTACAAATACAAACCTTTTGATGACTAAGATAGGTCTACATCAAAGCTGGTTTCCTATTTGTCATAATCAAAGGGAACAATCTTGCCGCACCTCCTTGCACCTTATAAATATGTATTAGGAGACAAAATTTCCAACTGATACATCCATATGCCATCACTAAGGGCCAGAGAACATGTTACAGGTTTGAAATTTGAGCCCTTGGGTCTTTCAGCATAAAGAACAATGATGCAATTTATACTTAGCCACAGATAATACTGAAAATTTCCAACTTACTTGGGAATTCTATTTTCAAAAACCACTACTGATCCTTTTAAAAGCAAAACATGCTTTTTGTCGTGGTTATTTACTTGCCACTGTCTCTTAGCTCTAAGCTAACCCTTTTTTACTCTGCTCTGATGCCAGGGCTGGGACTCTGCGAACTCCCATGCCCACTGCCTCCCTTTTAGATTCTGTCAATGGAAGGTTCTGATGGGAGACTGAAAGAAAGAAGGGACCTCTGGATGCCAGCTTCTATCAACAGCCTCCCCCACCATGGTTCCAGTCTCCAGCTTCTTTCAACCTTCCCAGCATACAACACCAGATCCCAATAGATGCACCAACACTCACTGGCCATACCTTCCTTGGTGGTCTGCCCTTGCTGAGTAGTACAGCCTCAGACAACTGAGCAGGGGTGCGTGGGGAGGGCCTCCGCAGAGGTCCAAGAGCCAGCCAGCTCAAGACCTCTCCTTCACGCTCCCAGGTTCTGGGAACCCCACTTCTTTCCTTGTGTTCTCCCAGCCCTAAGCATGGTGACTGCTTGCAATTACTAATATTAGCCCTAGGGGCACAGGAAGCAGTGATAAATATCTGAGTTACCTTGTTGTCATGTGCATCCATGTACTCAATTCTCCGTATTTGAATCCGCTCTATTAGAAATGCATGGCTGTTTTCCTGTAGCAAACAAAATGTTGTCATTCCCCCCCCCCCCGGCTTTTTAGTATATTTTCTATTTCCTTTCCAACTACAAGGGTCATGTTCCTTCTTCAGGAGAATCTGTGGTTGAATTAAGACTTGGAGCTGCAAGGGGACAGGGTTAGATGACTATCAAATTCTGTTGTACTCAACAAATGAACTCAGGAAGGGAATCTATGGAAAGATATGAGCAACTCACAGAATCAAAGGAGCCAATTTGTAAAGGGTGGGAACCAGAGCCATTCCAGAGATGTAGGAAGTGGGAACCAATGGAAGGCATCTTGGGGTGCTTTACCAGCATGAGCCTATGGAATCCACATTCCGAGAAGGGTGTGGCTTACTGGCCCCACTGGGGTTAAGTGCCTACCCTGTGGCTGGTAGAAGGTGGGGTATCTTTTGTTATTTTATTTTACTTTATTTTATTATTTTATTTTATTTGTTTAAAGATTTTTATTTTTTTATTTTTTTATTTTTTTAAAATTTTATTTATTTATGATAGTCACAGAGAGAGAGAGAGAGAGAGGCAGAGACACAGGCAGAGGGAGAAGCAGGCTCTATGCACCGGGAGCCTGATGTGGGATTTGATGCCAGGTCTCCAGGATCGCGCCCTGGGCCAAAGGCAGGCGCCAAACCACTGCGCCACCCAGGGATCCCCTGTTTAAAGATTTTTAAAGTACTCTCTATAGCCAAAGTGGGGCTTAAACCTACAACCTCGACATCAAGAGTCACACACTCCACTGACTGAGCCAGCCAGGTGCCCTGAGGGTGGTGTATCTTGATGGACAATCCAACCAACCTATAAGAAGTTCAAAGAAGGAGGGCAGCCCGGGTGGCTCAGCGGTTTAGTGCTGCCTTCAGCCCAGGGCCTGGTTCTGGAGACCTTGGATCGAGTCCCGCCTCGGGCTCCCTGCAGGGAGCCTGCTTCTCCCTCTGCCTGTGTCTCTGCCCCCTCTTTCTCTCTCTCTCTTTGTGTCTCTCATGAATAAATAAAAATAAAACAGTCTTTAAAAAAAAAGAAGCTTTAAGAAGGAAGAGGAGCTCAACCAAAATAAATTTAGCATGCTGTTTCCTGGAGAAGGAAGAATGGATGATAGCCAGCAATTAACAAATTTTCACTATATTGAACTTCAGAAGTGATCTTTTGTTGTAAATTACAATGCATTGTGTACTAAAACTTTGAATAAAAGAACACTGATCCTGCGGTGCTCAGAGCAATTTTTCCAAAATAAGGTTCTACATGTGAAGCCTTGTTATCACTACTTATGGATTGGGACAGACCAGGAGGAGTTTCCTACTTAATATTTTTCGTTTGACAAATATTTATTTACTCTGCCCCAGTGATTCTAAGTCTAAGCCCCAGGGATTCTGGTCTAGGTTATTTCCTTCATTCACTGTCACCAATACAGAGCTCATGTTGCTTAACATTAACAGTAAGCACAACGGGATAAGTTGGTCTTTCAGAAATCCAGAGGGACGCCCACAAAGGTTAAATATTAACACACATATAAGGGTAAAACAATGACTTCACTCTACCTAATATCACAATAGTAAATGAAAACAAAGTACAAGTTCAAACAAGTACAGTATTTTCTACTTTACAATAATTTTCCTACAACTCCGTCTTTCACAAGTGCATTAAACAATATTTTAAGAGAAATGACTTAGAATTCTATCGCACCTGGGCACCTGGGTGGCTCAGTGGTTGAGGTCTGCCTTTGGCTCAGGTTGTGATCCCGGACTCCCAGGATCTGGTCCCACATCAGGCTCCCTGCAGGGAGCCTGCTTCTCCCTCTGCCTGTGTCTCTGCCTCTGTCTCTCATGAATAAATAAATAAAATCTTTAAAAAAAAAAGAATTCTATCACACCAAGACAATTCATTTGGGTGCATTACTCTTCTACCATACTTTATACTTTTTTCTAAAGTATGTGGGGGTTTTTTCTGCTTAGAAGAGTAATGTCTGTCCACCGGAGTATTTTTTAAAATAGAGCAATGTATGAATAAAAAGATGACCATCATTCTTAATACCAGTAACCAAGAGACAACAGCTATTAATGTTTTCTGTAGCTTCCTCCACTCCTAACAATTTGGATGAAAATAATTTGGTCAGAAACAAAATTGGTATTCTTTATGCTCCTTTCTGTTTCCTGTAATTTTCAGATTTTTCTGCGATGAGCTCTGCTTTTAATAAGAAAATAAAAAATAAAAGAACGTATAAAATGGAAGGAATGTATGTACAGACAATAAAGGAATGTACAGAGTTGGGGCCCTATATGTCTTGTTCATTCCAGGTATCTTGAGTTCCCGGAACAATGCATGGCACAGAGTAGGTACTCTAAAATTTTTTTGAACATCTAAGATTTTCACCAAAAACGAGTAAGGGCTGCTTGCAAATACAGAATGTCTGTGTATTATTTCCCTCTCTCATTTCTTTTGGTAAACAGTTCAATCTATCACACAGGTCACTTTTGCTGTCTTAATATAAGACTGATCGAATTCAAATTCCAAGTCTAACACTCACTAGCTATGTGACCTTGGCAAGAAACCACCATTCTTTGCCTGAGCTTCCTCATGTGGTAAGCACTGGTCCAGGAACTGGGGATATAACAGAACAAAAATCCTGTAACTTCCATTTTAGTGTAGGGAGAAAAGCTTATGAACAAGCATTTGTCAGGTGGTGAAAAGCACTATGAGAAAAAAGAAAATGGGAGTAAAGGGGATAGAATGCAATTAGCTGTGGGGGAGGAGAGATGAGGGCATGTTGCTACTTTTTAAAAGATTTTATGTATTCACTTGAGAGAGAGATGGGTGAGGGAGCATGAGCACCAGGAAGGACAGAAGGATAAGCAGTCTCCTCCCTCAGTGGTGAGGCTCCAACCCAGGATCCCAGATCGTGGCTGGAGCTGAAGTCAGGGGCTTGATCCCAGGACTCAAGATTGTGCTGGAGCTGAAACCAGGCACTTACCTGATTGAGCCACACAGGCGCCCCGTTATGTTGCTATTCTGTAAAAGATAGTCAGGGACTGGCCAGCTGCTTCAAAAATAACCTAGCTGTCTGTGTTTTCCAAACTTTAAGCTGTAACTAAGTGTGATTGCAAAAATGCAATGTACAGGGTAATCTGCATATTTTTTAAATGAAATAAAATACCAGACTGTGTCACACATATTAAAGGTCAGCAGAGTTCAGTGTAACTTGTTTCAGTTTTTTTTTAATTTTTTTTTATTTTTTAAAGATTTTACTTATTTATTCATGAGACACAGAAAGAGAGAGGCAGAGACACAGGCAGAGAGAGACGCAGGCTCCCCACAGGCAGCCTGATGCGGACTCCATCCCAGGACCCTGGGATCACACCCTGAGCCAAAGGCAGATGCTCACCACTAAGCCACCCAGGCGTCCCTCTTTCGGTTTATAATACAAGTATACTAGCCTGTAAAACACAGTCCCATCGACAAAGTGGTGGGTAATAATATAGTAACTTTGATGTAAACAGTCTTAGAGAAAGGTACCTAAACAGGACTCTTTATGCATGCACCTGCTGGTGTCTTACTCATTTAGCAGACCTACCCGAGTGCAAGAGAGACAAAAACACAGAGAAAGTGGGAGAAAAGATTGGGACCAGAGCTAAATCGTTGGGGTGAACAACAAAAGTAAAATCGAAAAGTTTAGCAATTTGAAGGAAAATGTATTACCTTCTGGAGGCAAAAAAGTACCTGATTAGAAAAAAAAAAAAAAAAAAAGACCAAAAAAATTAGAGAAAAGGATCGGCAGATTCTACCTAAAAGCTAATAAAATATGTTGTAATGATACTTTTGGATGAAGTATATGACAGTGCCTGCATATTTTCAGAAACTCCCAAAACATCTGCTTCACACTTCCACCTCTGACCCTCAGTGAGGTGGACAATATAAAGATTATAAAGCCATAATGTCTGGGAAGATTTCTTTCAACCCTTTACACATGTAATAGGTTTTGGAAATCATGCATACCCATCAAATATAAATAAAATGAATTAAAGGGAGCCTCAAACCTGTCTGCCAAGCCTTCTCTTGCCATGCACATGAGGATGTTCCCGCTGAAGCAAAGCCATTAAGGCAATTATTCTAGAACAAGGTGGTCAAACTAGAGTCCTCTGGGTATATAATCACCACCAGTTTTTGTATGACCCACGAGATAAAAATGTTTTTTCTATTTTAAAGTAGTTGAAAAACAAATCAGATTATTTTGTGGCACGTGAAATTTATATGAAAATTCAGTGAAAATTATTTATATGAAATTTCAGTGTCTATTATAAAGTTTTATTGTAGTACAGCCAGGCTCATCCATATTGTCTGAGGTTGCTTTCTCACTGTAAGGTGGCAAAGCTGAGTAGTTGTTCCCATCACCTAAAATATTTACTCTCTGGCCCCCATCAGAAAAACGTTTGCCACCCAGTGTTCTAGAATATGAGAGCTGTGCTATTTAAACACCCTTCCAACCCTCCTTCCTCTGCAGCCGAGACCCCCACTGCCCTGCCCCGCCACAGCTTTAGTCCCTAACAAGATTCCTGGGCCTAACATGAAGGCAGAGCGTTACAATAATGAACTGTAACCTACTGTAAAGCAGACACATCAGACAGTAAATTTCTATATAAGGTAATATTACTGGTTTTGCCACCAAGTAGAGTAAGGGCTGAGTTTGTTTTCTGATCGGAAAAGTGGGCATCACAGCGGCAACTGAACAATTTCGTTTGAGGATCACCATGGTCACTCTTGTGAAAGCACTTGGAAAATATCAAGGTACCAAATGTTCTCGGGTGCTTTTGCAGAGGGAGCCTCTCTCCTAATCTGGATGTACACTGAGGTTCTCTTTGTGCGTAGGCATCTCGGCCACGTCCTCCCACCCGGTACCCTCTGGCCCTCACAGCCCTCCTGGCCTTGCAGCTCACTTTCTCCTCACCCCCACGCACTCCTCAGGGGCTACCAAGTTTCAAGGCAAGCAGGGCTCAAGCAAGCCATCCCGGGTCCGCATAGGGCAGCTGTCCCCAGCTAAGCCATCGCGGAGTGGGGTCGCCCTGGGACCCCCACGGGTGACGAGAATGACTCAGCAGGGGCCAGCACGGAGACAAGAACGTAGGGACAAAATTCTCTGCAGTTCGAGAGGCCGCAAATCATTTTAAGGACCCAAATGTGCAAACAAACAGTGTAATTCAAGTCAGCTTCGGGCCGTCGGAGGCCTTGTGCCAGTAACAGGCCGCAAGTTTAGCCTAACAGGGAGGCCCCTCGGCTTTAGCAGTCAAAAAACGCCCGCGGCCTCTGTAAAAGGTTTCCTCAGCCTGCAACGAACCCCACCTCAGCTCGACCGGACCCCGGGAAAAGCCAGTCGACTAGAGGGAAGCCTTTCAGGGTACACAGAATTGCATGCCCGTGATTATCCGGGAGACGTTGAGGGCACAGTAATCTCTCGAGACTAGAAACCATTTTCCTCTCGCTCTGAGATTTTGCTTGGCTAAGCCGCGTCAACCTCCCTGCCCCCCTCCCACCCCACCGCCACGGCCGCTGCAAGCAGCCACGCCCCGCGGCCCCGGGGCTCACAGCCCCCGCGCAGCCCGCACGCCGCGCCCCCATCCGCCCCACCCCCGCGCGCCCCCATCCGCCCCCGCGCCCGGCCCTGGGAGCGCTGGGCGAGCCCTCGCGCCTGCGCCTCGCCAACTTCCTGCCGCGGAACGCCCCGCCCACCCCCAGAAGCCCGCCCACAAATGCCGCGTGAAACCTGCGTGCCGCACCTCATTGGTTGAAACAACCGAGCCGTTGGCTCCCAGGCCCGCCTCTCCACCGCCTCTCACTTTTCCCAGGGCGGATGCGCCTGCGCTCAGCTGCCTGGGCGGGCTGGGAGGCGCGGGTTGAAAAGTCTCGTTCCAAGTTTGGAGAGAGAGAGAAGAGCGCCTCAGACCTCGGTACCCGCGAGCGGGGAGGAGGCAGGAGAGAAGGACGCAGCGTTTGGGGAGCACCCAGGCCGTAAGACGGAGCTCACGCTTCGAGAGCTAGAAGTGTGTGACGCGCCTGGGCGAGGCAGGAACGCCTGCGGTTGGGCTGCTGTTGGCTAGCGAGGGGAGTCCGAGGCGGCGGCGAGGGGCGAACGACCCGACGCAAGATGGCGAGTAAAGAGAGTAAGAGGCCCTGCGGGGCGGCGCGCGCCGGGACCGCGGGGGGCGGCGGGCGCGCGAGGCCGCGGCACGCGCCGGCGAAAGGCGCGAATTGGCGTGAGGAGCAGGGGGCGGGGCCGGGCGCGAGGCTAGGCGCGCGCCTCGAGGGGCCTACAGCGGGACGGGACCGCGGCGCGGAGGGCTCCGAGCACTTCCGGAGCCGGGCGCGGGGCCGCGGGTTGGGCCCCCTTCCCCCTCTGCCCCCCCCCGCTCCCCTCCCCCCCCTCTGGCGGCGGCGCTCCCTCCGGCGCCCTTGGCTCTCGGGCGGAGGCGGCCTCCGCCACCGGAAAGCGGACACGGCTGCTCCTTCCACGCGCGCGCGTCGACCGCTTCGGGGTCGCGGCCCTTGTCCGGGGGATTCTGGCACACGCCGGCCTATGGCTGCTGACGCGGGCTTCGTGGGAGCGGAGGCCGCTCCTGGTGGGGGATGGAGGGAGCGGGCCGAGGGGTTTCTGCTACACGTGGATTCGTCTCCCGGGGTGGGTCGTGGAGCCCCTGCACAGATGGGTCGTCATCTTAGAACAGGTGCGAACAGCTGTAACTGCTGAAACAAAATCGTCGTCTGTGTAATTGCCCAATTCTGTATACGCAAGCAGTATCGATTTCTAAGTGCAAAAAATAAGCTTCCTGGTGTTAATATTCTCCTCACGTTCTGGAAGAGCAGTTAGTTCGTGTCCAAATTAAACGTAAAGCTGAGGAGTAGATTAGGTGTGGCCATCTCGAGGTGACCTCCACTATCTGTGTACAGATTCTAACTCGATTTCTCTCAGCCACTTAATTGTGTGGGATTTCTCCAAATTTCAGTGTTTGAAGATACTGTGGAGGAGCGTGTCATCAATGAAGAATATAAAATCTGGAAGAAGAATACACCGTTTCTGTATGACCTGGTTATGACCCATGCTCTTCAGTGGCCGAGTCTTACCGTTCAGTGGCTTCCTGAAGTGACTAAGTAAGGGTTTCTGGCAACTTTTACTTTGCATAAATTTGACTATTATCCCGAAATTCCTAGTTTTGGCATTTTACACATAGAACATGAGCGTGTAATCAATTTAGCCCTTGCATGAGGTGGCAGGTGATTTTTATTTTCAAAACAAGTGATTTATGGGATGGTTTTTGATATGTAAGCGTGGGGACAAAGTGCGATTAATGATATTTGTGGGGAGCATCTAACGAATTTAACAGTTCTTGGGATTAAATATAGAGCAGCATTTTGGGGACCCAGACTAATGGATTTCTTTAAAACTTTATTGAAAAAGAGCACACGTACAGAAAAATGCACAAATCATAAGCATATGGCTGGATGGATTTTTACGAAGGGAGCACATCCATGTAACCAGCCACCACTATATGAATAGGTTTTTTTTTTTTTTTTTTTTTTTTTTTTTTAATTTATTTATGATAGTCACACAGAGAGAGAGAGAGAGGCAGAGACACAGGCAGAGGGAGAAGCAGGCTCCATGCACCAGGAGCCCGATATGGGATTCGATCCCGGGTCTCCAGGATCGCGCCCCGGGCCAAAGGCAGGCGCCAAACCACTGCGCCACCCAGGGATCCCTATATGAATAGGTTTTAATTGACAAAGGGAAAAAAGAATTTAGCAGTAGTTCACTGAAGAAAAGACGTTACTAGCTGATAGTGTGGAATACACTTGGAGGTTGCTGTTGGTTCTTTTCAGCCGTTTCTAAAATTTCTCTGGTAATAATTGCTGGTATTATTGAACACTTAAAATAGGGCCTGGCACATCTCAACAGTTTTGTGTCCAGTTGTTTAATATTCAGAATTATACTATGAAAAAGTATACTATGATTATTCTTTATCATCTTTGTCTTACTGTTGTGGAAACTGGGGTGGGGGTGTTAAAATACCCAGGATCATCCAGCAAGTGGTGGAGTGGGATTTTGAACCCAAACCGGGTACCCCAGAGTTGAGGCAACTCCTGTATTATTAGACTTTCTTAAGCGCTTGCACTTTTTCTAGTAGGAACTTGGCTGTGTACTTTAAAAGTATTTAATTTGGGTATTGTGAACATATATTTTTAATGAGGATTAACAAAACTAACGTAGGAAGGGGATTTTGAGACAATTTCTGAAAATAAGAGCAAGTTAATTTTCTATGAGGTTACTCCTTTAATGGCCGAATTCTCCATATGCAGACATTGTCTTCCATATAGGTAGAGGCTTTTATTAGGATTCCCCAAAATCAGTGTAAATACACAGATGTGATAAGAATAGCCAAGAAATAAAAAACAGACTTCAAAACACTGACATAACAATTTTGAACATCAAATACTTAAGGGTATTCAGGTTCTCCTTTGAGCACCATGTACTTTTGATTCTTTGTGCACTCCTGTTAAGTAAATTAAAACCTTTAACAGCTTAATTTACATTATTTTGGATCTTTTTGATCTACCTTACCAGCAGAACACAGCGGAGGTGTTTAGGACTCTAAGGTTAGAAACCTGAGTTTGAATCCTGCCGCCTGCTTCTTAATAGCTAAATTAGGGCACATTGGTCAGTCTCTATTCCCAAGCTGTCTGATCTGTAAGTGGAGGTGCTGGTGCTTCTGACTGCCTACTTTTGAGGAAATGAAATAAGATCATGCACTTTTAAAGTGCTGGCACAGAAGAAGTCCGCAATAAGTGGTGACTGATGCTGATTTTCTCCCCCTTTGTATTCAGAAATAATTAGACTGTAGTAACTGTGTTTCTCCATTTGGATTCCAGTGAAAACTGCTTATTCAAGTCTTCTGAAAATGTTATCTGTGTTTTGTGTAACAATTTTAAGGATGTTAAATGTGTATGTTCTTAGCCCGGATACTGCTTTTGAAAAGATTTTTATTTTTAAGTAATCTCTACACCCAACGTGGAGCTCAGATTTACAGCCCTGAGATCAAGAGTCACATGTTCCACCTACTGAGCCCGCCAGCCCCCCGCCAATACTGCTTTTATGTTAACACTTAAGAACTTAACAAAAAATACTTTAAATGATGTATTCCGTGGTGTTCTTTGCATACAAAGAAGTGGGATCTGGTTGTGGGATGTGCAGTTGCTCTGGGAATGCAAGAAAATGCCAGCCAGCCTGCATTCTTGGATGTTGAGGATGGCTGTGTGGTACTTTTGCAGGATTCTACTTGGAGTATGAAGGGACTGTGATTGTGTTTTGTTACTATACGGAACACCGGAGATGTTGGCTACTCTTATTCCCAGGGTCTTTGAGGAATGTGATGCTAGTCAACCTCATGAGGCTTTTACCTACATACTACATAGAGCATACCTCCCAATAATTACTTGCACTTTCTGAACTGTTGTCCTTAAACTAAATTAGGTAATTGTCCACATGGTGGATTTGCCTTGTAAAAATTTTTATTTAGGGGGGAATCCCTGGGTGGCTTGGCGGTTTAATGCCTGCCTCTGGCCCAGGGTGCGATCCTGGAGTCCCGGGATCGAGTCCCGCGTCGGGCTCCTGGCATGGAGCCTGTTTCTCCCTCTGCTTGTGTCTCTGCCTCTCTCTCTCTCTCTCTCTCTTTCTCTATCATGAATAAATAAAATCTTAAAAATTTTTTATTTAGGTATTTCTAATCTGTAATTCCATTATTCCATATTTTTTATTAAATAATTTCTTAAACATCTTGAGACTAACTTATTCTGTACTTAGAAACCTTTGTAATCCTTCAAATTCAGATGGTACAAAGTACATAGAGAAAATAATAAGTCTCCCTTCCATGTTCCCTGTTCTCCTGGTTTATTACCCAGAGTTGAGTCATTTTTGGCTGGCTTTTTTAACTGATCCTGCCAGAAATAAGTGTATATACACATTACACACACCTACCCTCCATCTCTCTCTCTCTCTCTTCCCCCCTCCCCCCCTTTGGGTGAACTGGTTGTGCATGAGCAGGGGGAGGGGCAGAGGGCAAGGGAGAGAGAGAAACTTAAGCAGATTCCCTGCTGAGTGCAGAGCTTGACACAGGGCTTGATCTCAGGACCATGAGATCATGACCTGAGCGGAAACCAAGAATTAAACACTTAACTGACTGAGCCACCTAGGCACCCCTCCCCTAAATCTTTTTTTAATGATAGCAAGTTACTCACTTGACTTTACAGTTTGTAGTTTATGTTGGAGACTTCCTATCAGCATGCTTAGATATGCTCTTTTGCTTTAAGGGCTCCATAGAATTCCCTTTATGAATATACTATTATGTATATCACCAGTTCTTTTTAAAATTTTTTAGAGATTTTTTAAAAAGATTTTATTTATTCATGAGAGAGGCAGAGACCTAGGCAGAGGGACAAGCATACTCCATGCAGGGAACCCGATGTGGGACTCGATCCCGGGACTCCAGGATCACACCCTGAGCCAAAGGTGGACACTCAACCGCTGAGCCACCCAGGTGTCCCACCAGTTCTTTATTAATAGATATTTAAAGGTTGTCATCAGTCTTTTTCCACTAAGACAATGCTACTGAGAATAATCTTGTGATAATCTGTGATTGTTAGGTGACTTTCTTAGCCGTGGAGTCTTAAGTGATTGATCAAAGGATGCTGGCACTGAAAAATGGACAAGGTCTTTTAACATTAGTGCTCCTGCAGCTTTAGGTGCATTCAGCATTGGAGGAAAATACTGTAATATTGTTGGTTCAGGAAAATAAGTTTGTATTTTAATGATGGACTTGAAAGGATTGCCAGTAAAAAAGAAAAAAAAATCCTTACATGATTATTGTGACGGGGGATACCTGAATTGAATTTTAGAGTCAAGGAATTTTTCAGATCCTCCATCCATGTTGGGACCGGGCTTCTTAGAAAGGTCCTATTTTTTTCTGTTTAACCCCCTAATAAAATACTTCTTCCTTTTATGTTAGCCTTAACCTTGCTTTGTGGTGCTTCCTTTCTCTCAAGCATTCCTTTTTCTTTTTTTTTTTTTTTTAAGATTCTATTTATTTATGAGACAGAGAGGCAGAGACACAGGCAGAGGGAGAAGCAGGCTCCATGCAGGGAGCCTGACGTGGGACTCGACCCCTAGTCTCCAGGATCAGGCCCTGGACTGAAGGTGGCGCTAAACCCCTGAGCCACCCGGGCTGCCCCCTTTTCAAGTGGTTTTTTTTTTTTTTTTTTAAATTTTCAAATGGTTCTAATGAGATGTGTTTAAGTTCCCTTTCATTTTGAGCTACAAAGATTTCATTTTGTCTAAGTCCTCCTCAGTTACATTGCTTAGAGCCTAATTTTCTGTTATTTTTCCATTTAAAAATAAGTTGGGATCCCTGGGTTTAGTGTCTGCTATTGGCTCGGTGTGATCCTGGAGTCCCGGGATCAAGTCCCGTGTCAGGCTCCCTGCAGGGAGCCTGCTTCTCCCTCTGCCTGTGTCTCTGCGCCTCTCTCTCTCTCTCTCTCTCTCTCTCTCTCTCTCTCATTAATAAATAAATAAAAATAAGTGGGTGAGTACTCACATGCATTGCCTCCCTCTCTCTCATCTAAGATGGAATTAACTGTTTAGGTAGCCATATCCTGTTCTTGACCACTGAACATACATTGACTAAGACTCCTGTATTTTTTTTTTAAATAAGCTATTGCTTAGACACGGGTGCCTTATTCTGTTCTTGGAGTTGTATACATATTTATTCTTTTTTACATTAAGCCTAATTTTGGCAAAATTTCATCTTGTATTTTTTTTTCAGTTACTACTAAATTATATTCGTAGAAGCAACCCTCAAGCCTTTTTTAAAAACCACTGAATCCTTTGTACAACCAAACTTTAGAAACTGGGCAGTCCCGGTGGCCCAGCGGTTTAGCGCTGCCTTCAGCCCAGGATGTGATCCTGGAGTCAGGGGATCGAGTCCCACGTCAGGCTTCCTGCATGGAGCCTGCTTCTCCCTCTGCCTGTGTTTCTGCCAATCTCTCTCTCTGTCTGTCATAAATAAAATGTTAAAAAAAAAAAAGAAAAGAGAAATTTGTAAAACAAACTTTAGAAACAGATAAATAGCCTAACTTGTCTGATGTTGGGGCTCAGAGCCCTACATCTTGGCCCTCACTGAGGTGGGACCATACAGCACAGGTGGAAATTGCTATTCTAAATAATACAAATGGGAAAATGTCGTTAAAAGATAAGAGGCAAGGGATACCTGGGTGGCTCATCGGTTGAGCGTCTGCCTTCAGCTCAGGGAGTGATCCCAGGTCCGGGATTGAGTTCCGCATCCGGCTCCTGCAGGGAGCCTGCTTCTCCCTCTGCCTTTCTCTCTGTGTCTCTCATGAATAAATAAATTTTACAGATCTTTTTAAAAAAAATAGATGAGGCAAAACCAGGGTGTCAAGAAGCATCAGTGGGTTCTTTAGCCTCAAAATTAGGTCCATAGAAAAAGGTAACAACAAAGACCCCTCTCCCCCGATAAAAATGAGAATCTCCATTTCATAAACTTTAAGCACTATGAACATCAATAGAAAGTTTTCACAGGCTATTTGCACACATAACCTGTTTTTTAGGTGAAGAAACTAGGCCCCACAGGAAATTGTGTTTTAAGGAATTGCATATTTTGGGACACCCTGGGTGGCTCAAAGGTTTAGCTCCTCCCTTTGGCCCAGGGTGTGATCCTAGAGTCCCTGGGATTGGGCTCCATGCCTGGAGCCTGTTTCTCTCTCTGCCTGTATCTCTGCCTCTCTGTCTCTCATGAATAAGTAAATAAAATCTTAAAAAAAAAAAAAAGGGAATTGCATATTGTTAATTTTAGTTTGAGCCAGGATTTGAACCCAGTTTTTCTGGCTCAGTGCTTAAACTTGTTGCCTCTTACTGGGAAATTAGAAATGTCTAGTGTAAAAAAAAAAAAAGAAATGTCTAGTGTATTACAATGGAAGATATTTTTTAGGTGAGAAGTCGTGATTTTGAGTATGGAGATTGGTGATGAATTTGTTAGCAACTGATTTCTTGTAGGGTTAGTGTGACTTATTTTCTTTCCTAAACAGACCGGAAGGAAAGGATTATGCCCTTCATTGGCTAGTGCTGGGGACTCACACGTCTGATGAGCAGAATCATCTCGTGGTTGCTCGAGTCCATATTCCGAACGATGATGCACAGTTTGATGCTTCCCACTGTGACAGTGAGAAGGGTGGTAGGTATACCATATGTTCCAGTATTGATGTGTAAGAGAGTGTGGATTTTTTCTAATATGTTATTACAACTTACTAATATCTTTTGGCCCAGCAGTTTAGCTTTTAGGACTTTATCTTCTAGAACTCTAGAACTACTTGCTTACATGTGCATAAGGATTTCACAATAGCATTATTTGCAGGATTGAAAAATTAAGATCAACCTAACAACCCAGATGTTAGTTTAATAGGAAATTGGCTAAACACATTATGTTTGAAATACTGTGCAACAATTCCTAAGAATGCAATAAACCTGAAATTTTACACAAACTCACAATGAGGCAGATCTGTACGCCCTAGTACAGAAAAACGTCTAAGGTAAATTAACTTCTTTGTGTGTTATAGTACCCATTTTTGTAAAAGTAATGTGTGTTGGGTGTGCATGGGAAAAAGTCAGAAGGCGTATTATGCCAAACAGTTAATAGTGGCTTTTAATGGAAGCTGTTAACTCCCTGCCCCCCCCCCCTTCTGTCAAAGGTACATTTCCCTGATTTGGTATTCCCACCATCACCCAAGTTTGGACATCGTGCTAGAAGGACTCACAAGACTCAGCAAATTATACTCATGGCTAAAGTTTGTTACAGTAAAGAATACAGAACAAAAGCAGTAAGGAAAAGATACACATCAGGGAGTCTAGGGAGGTCTGGCACAAGTCTTGTCCAAGGCCGCACACGATGTGCTTTCTTTCTGGCAGCAAACGACAGGGACATGTGCAGAATCTCTCTCTCCTGCCCAGGGAAACCCAGTTGAGTGTCAGGATCTGAGGCTTTTGTGGAGGGGTTGTTTTCACAGGCATATCCTGCTGGCAACCAGTTAAGACAATTGAAACTCAGGACCCCAGTAATGAAACCAGGTGCATGTCGTCAATCTTTATTTGTGCAAAGCAACCCTGACAAACTGGTACAGCATGGTCCATTGCTCCAGGTGTACACCACAAAATCATCAGTCTATCAGTGACGTAAAGAACATTCTGAGGTCCATGTTCCCAGGACTTGGCCTAGGGTCATTCATAGTCCCAGTGTCCCTCAGAGCTGCGAGGGCTAAGCAACCGGACCTGTTGGGTTAGTGCATTCTGCACAGCCCTGAAAGGTTTGATCTTAACGTTTCAAGGAATTTGCTTTAGTTTTTTTCTTACCGGAAATAAAATATTACTTTATAGCTAAAGTCTTGCCACCCCAAACCTACTCCTTTCCTACTGCTGCCTTGCTTTGAAGAATTTCTCACTGTCGTGAAATTAGTGTGCCATTTGTTTATATTTTTATTATGCGGTAGTAAATATACATAAAGCTTTTTTTATAGCTTTTTTCTTTTCAGTACTGTTTTGTGTATACCATGTAGATGTCATTCTCCTTTTAACTGCCGTATAGTGTTCCATTGTGATTAAACCTGACTTTGTTCTACTGGGGGCAGTTGGATTGCATCCATGTGGTACTTTGCTCTTATAAACAGTGCTTCAGTGAACATCCTTACCATGTCTCCTTGTACACATGTTGGAAAATTTATCTAGTGGAGTGGAATTGCTGAGTTGTATGGTGTATTCATTGTCAGCTTGAAATAGTATGAAACTATTTTCCAAAATGATTTAATCCATTTGCCACTGCCACAATTCACAGTCCATTTCCCTACAACATTAAGCATTATTTCTGTAAATATTGTAATCAGAAATTTTTAGTGGCTTTTAATCCTAAAGTATGTATTTATTGGACTCTTGCCTTTAAGAATTAGTGTCTGTGCATAATTTATGGATGTGTATTAAATTACTGAAGTCACTTGTTCAGTGTATTACATTCCAACAGTGATTGAAATAATTCAGTTAACACCTCTTTGTTTTTTCATTTACAGTATTTTTTAATGGATACTATTATCATTTAAAATAATGGTTTTTTCAAACTTTTGAAGTTGAGAAAACAAAGCCCCATGTTAAAAGTGAATCTTACCTGGAAATCCTTTTTTTTTTTTTTTTTTTTTTTTTTTTTTTTTTTTAAGAGGAGAGCTGTTTAGGTTGTTTTAAGTAAAGGAATTGGGGAACTTGAGTGTCTTTATATCAGAAATGTTAGAACCCTTGGAGTCCACAGTGGGTGGAGGGTTTGTGGTGGGTTGAAAATCAAAGTTGGGACAGGTTTGGAGCAGAGTCTTGAGATGAGTGGCAGTCTTAGAAAGACTGGGATGCATTTCTCCCACTGACATGATGGAAAGGGAACATGCTGAGAAGGAAAGGTGATTGCATATGGCTGTGTGGGAGTAGCTATATGGAATGGTATGTGATTTTTCAGCCACACAGAATAGTAAGCTGTGTTTGCCACAGAGTAGAATGGCTCAATGCTGATATTAAACCATGGGAGCCAGTGTTCATAAAGCATTCCCATATAGCAAGAGCTGGCTGAAACAGAAATGGTTTGCTGCTTTCAGCTGGTTTTCTCCAGGACCCAGCCAGTCTGTTTTAGTTGTTACTTGCCTGGCTCCATTAGGCATTTGAGTTAGTGTTCCTAACCTGAGACACTGGGAACAAAAAAGGAATGTGTGGAGAAGTAGCAATATAGGTCAGGAAGAAATAACAGTTACAAAGTGAAGCCTCCAAACATTTTTTAGCCTCAGCAACTATTTTAGTTCTTAATCTATGAACACAAAAAAGAAAATGTTCTTGTTATCTGCTTAGATGTTCTCTACTTGTATTCTTTCTGCTATCATCTTGCTGCTTCCCAGAAGCTCCTGTACTCTTTATGTGACTTTGTTACTTTTCCAAGGCCTTTTTAGTAACTATTCAACACTATAGTCTTTTTTTATTTTTTTATTGGTGTTCAATTTACCAACATAAAGAATAACCCCCAGTGCCCGTCACCCAATCACTCCCACCCCCCGCCCTCTTCCCCTTCTACCACCCCTAGTTCGTTTCCCAGAGTTATCAGTCTTTATGTTATGTCTCCCTTTCTGATATTTCCCACACATTTCTTCTCCCTTCCCTTATATTCCCTTTCACTATTTATATTCCCCACATGAATGAGAACATATAATGTTTGTCCTTCTCCGACTGACTGACTTCACTCCGCATAATACCCTCCAGAACACTATAGTCTTATTCACACACCAGGTAGAGAGGTTAACCCCTCCCCCCCCTCATTTTAGCTTTGGCACCCTACTAGCAGTTGAATTCAATATGCTGGTGGAACCAACATATCTGTCTCAGGGTTGGGTGGGGGTAAGTTAGCATGGATTCCTGATTTTAGGGAATAATCACATCCTTTTCACAACTGAAAGAGGGTAGTTTTTAATTATTCTAAATCCAGGGTGAAACAATTAATTAACTTGCATAAAATAACATTTTCCAATTCAAATGGGCTTTGAGAATAAATTAATTCCAAGTGGCAAGTGAGCCCATATTTTTGCGTCCCTGGTTAATTTGTGCTGTATTCTATCAGGTTAAAAATCTGTTGGGTGTATTAAACTAAATGACTTGTGAATTTTAATCGTAAGTGTATGTGTTTATTTCTTTCTTCTCACATTAGAATTTGGTGGCTTTGGTTCTGTAACAGGAAAAATTGAATGCGAAATTAAAATTAACCATGAAGGAGAAGTAAACCGTGCTCGTTACATGCCGCAGAATCCTCACATCATTGCTACAAAAACACCATCTTCTGATGTGCTGGTTTTTGACTATACAAAGCATCCTGCTAAACCAGGTATGTGGTAATGTAATTAGTCCATTGCTTGAACATTTTCTTGATTTGAAAAAATTGCTTTGAGGTCATTCAAACTAGTGTAATCTATAATTTTTAAAGGTTTAAAAATTGTTTCAGGGGTCCTATCACCAACCTCAGAATTCAGGTGATTTGACAGAAAGACCTGCCAGCAGGTCTCTTCTGGCTCGGTAGGGTTTACTACATGAGAGGATACAGAGCAAAAGTAGGAGGAAAAGATACATATCAGGTAGAGTCCAAAGATGTCAAGCACAGGCTTCTGAGTCCTTCCCCACCAGGGCCACACAGAACGTGATGTCTCTCTAGCAGCAGACCACAGGAGCATGGAAGTATCTCTGCTTAGGGAAGCCTGTTTGAATCTCAGGATCTGGTGTTTTTATAGAGGTCTGGTCACCTAGGTATATCATGCTCTATGACCAGCCATGATAAGGACAACTTAGGACCCCAACAGTGAAACCAGATACATCATGAATCTTGCTAAACAATTCTGCAAGTCTTGACGAGCTGCTACAGCATGCCTCACTGCTCTGTGCATACACAACTTCAGTGACGTGAAGAATTTTGTGAGGGTCACATTCCTAGGGGTTGGCTAAGGGTCAGTCATGGTTGCAGGCTACCCTGGAGACATGCAAGAGCTCAGAAACAGGACCTGCTCTGTTAATCCTTTCCTTGCAAACATGTTTGAAAAACTTGATCGAGGGGTGGGGCGGGTTGCCACCACTCAAATTTGAGGGGATAGCTATAGTTTTCAGTATTTTGTGTTGCAGCTAGTACTAGATTTTGCAAAGGAACTAGTCACTTTATAGTCCTGAAACTTCGTGTGCATCGAGTATTAGAAGTGAAGCACAGAGAACAGGTTTTCAGGGTGGCTATGGGTCAGACCATGTCCTAAGTCATGATTGGTGTGTGGTGCTTTTTTTCAAGCATTGTAATGAATGTTAACAGCTCATTCAGTGAGGAGTGAGGATTGCTTTTACTAGTTCTGATAAAAAAAAATCACTTAATAGTTAATGTATCTCTTTTCTTCTTTAGACCCAAGTGGAGAATGTAATCCTGATCTTAGGTTAAGAGGCCACCAAAAGGAAGGCTATGGTCTTTCCTGGAATTCTAATTTGAGTGGACATCTCCTAAGTGCATCCGATGATCATGTGAGAGACTTATTCTTTCTAATCTCATGTACTTGGAGTTAAAGACTGTCATGGAGAGCTGTGCACTGAAGGAGTGCTGTATAGTTGAAAGGTTTTCTAAGATAATACTGGTGATTATTGTGATAACATTTTCACAGGATTTAGAGCAATGGTTATCATACTGCCCTGTTGGAGCCTTAGAATTCCACAGAACTCTTTTGAAGCAGCCTTAGAATGGAGGGAAGGTGGGCAAAAGGTGTCCCATGATTTAAAAATATCTTTATAATGGAAACTATGAAGTGTGAGGCCTGAGAAACAGAAATTACATTTTAGTTTATTTAAGTGTACAATTCAGTGGGTTTTAGTATATTCACAAAGCTGTGCAGTCATCACTGCTCTCGAATTCTAAAACATTTTCATCATGTGTCACAAAGAAACTCCATACTCTTTAAGCAGTCACTCCCCTCTTCCCCCAGCTCCTGGCAACCACTAATTTATTTTCTATCTCTATAGATTTGTCTCTTCTTGATTTTTCATATAAATGGAATCATATGTGCTTTTTTTCTTTCTGGCTTTTCATTTAGCATAAGTTTTTCAAGGTTCATCCAGGTTGAAGCAAGGTCAGTATGTCACTCCTTTTTATGGCTGAATAATCCATTATATGGATATATCAGAATTGATTTCATCAGTCGATGGACATTTGGGTTGTTTTTACTTGGGGCTTTTTGCTCTTTTTTTATATTTTAGGGCTATTTTGTATTTTTTTTTTTTTTTGCTATTTTGTATTTTGAGTGATGTTGCTATATGAACATTTTTGTGTAAGTTTTTGTGTGGATGTAGGTTTTCATTTCTCTTGGGTAATTACCTAGGAATGGAAATAATACTAGGTCATATGGTAACTCTATGTTTAACTTCTTGGAAAACTGCCCAGCTTTTCCAAGGGAGCTGTACCACTTCACATTCCCCCCAGAAATGTGTACCCCAGGCTTCCACTTTCTCCATATCCTGGTCAGCACTTACCTTTTTTATTAGAGCCATCCTGGTGGGGGTAAAGTAGTATCTCCTTGTGATGATAACTAATGATGTTGAGTATCTTTTTATGTGCTTATTGGCTATTTATAGATCTTTGGAGAAATATGTATTCAGATTCCTTGTCGGTTTTTAAATTTTGTTTTTTTTTTTATTGAGTTGTAAGAGTTCTTTGTATATTCTGGATACAAGCCCTTAATCAGATAGGATTTCGAAAGATTTTCTCCCACTCTGTAAGGTTGTCTTCATTTTTTTAGCAATGTCCTCCTGAGCACAAAAATTGAATTTTGAGTCCAGTTTATGTATTTTTATTTTGTCACTTGTGCTTTTGATATCATCATATCTAAGAAACCAGTACATAATCCGACATCACAAAGATTTACATCTATGTTTTCTTCTAAGAGTTATCTTGGCATCCTTAATACAAGTATTTTAACAAAAGTACCACACAAACACAAAGTGATCTTGTTAACTTATTGTAGATCAATCTTTGTAGCATTCTTGCCACCTACAGCTCCATACCTTCCTTCATGGATCCCATACTGTAAGCAAAATATGGTGGGTATGACTCCAGCCCAGAGCTGAGAGTAGACTTCTGGAGCTTTTGAAAGCTCTTGTAACTTGGCCACAGGTTCTCTTAACCTTCTTCCGTAGTATATCCTCCTGTCTAGAACAGGCCTATTGCATCACAGACCTTCTTTTATTTCTACTGGTTACAATTTCTGTTAAGCTTTTTTAAATATTGAAAGTAGGTAATTGGTTCAGTCAAGATTCTTTAGCTGCAAGCAACCAAAACCAACTCCGGCTGATGCAAACAGAAAAGGAATTTATCAGAAGGGTGTTGGGTAGGGTAGCTCACAGAATTGCTTTGCTGGCTAGAAAATGGCCCAGAACAGAGAGGAGAAGCGGGTGGGTGTTACTCTCCACTTTGTACCCCCCCACACACTTGGCAAACATGAGAACAGATTTCCCTCTTAATGTTCACAATTTAAAGTCCTGGTCAGGGGCACCTGGGTGGCTCAGTTGGTTAAGCAACTGCCTTCAGCTTAGGTCATGATCCCGGGGTCCTAGGATCAAGCCCTGCATCAGGCTCTCTGCTTCTCTCTCTCTCTGTCTGCCTGCTATTCTCCTTGCTGTATGCAGTATATCTCTCTCAATCTCTCAATCTCTGTCAAATTAATTAATTTAAAAAAATCCTGGTCAGACTGATGTAGCCACTATCATGTCCTAGCCACGAGGGAGGCTGAGAAGTGAGGGTCTCCCTTAGTTCTCCAAAAGGAAGCTTTCCTCCACTTCCCTCAAAGTGGGTGTGGTAGAGTCTCTGAAACGGAATGGATTATGCTCAGTAACTTTATTACTAGTGCCTTTTGAAGACACCACGCTGGGATTTGCTAGTTATAATAGCTGACGTTTTCTAAGGGCTCTGCATGTGCCAGGCTTCTTGCTCATCTTCCCAGGATCCTTCTGAAATGAGCAGGAAAGGATGTCAAGAGCTCTATATATGTTCCTTTTTCTTCAGTGCTTGTAAATTGTCTGAGTGTATATCAACAAAGACTAAGGGTGTATTCTGTAAAACTATTTTTTTTGTTACTGAGTACATAGCTATTACTGGGAAATAGCTTTGTCACAGAAAGTCTTTCAGATAAGAAAGTGATTTTCAAAGAGATGAAACCCATACCAGTCAGTGGAATTGTTGGGGCAAATATGTCTTAGTGGAATTACCTTTTAAACCGTTTGGATGATAATCATTGTCCCATAGCTTGTAATATTTTTTCATAAAAACTTTCCTGTTAACTTTGTAATGGTTTTCATTTGAAGAATCAGATCCCAGAGCCTGCTGATCTGTGATCTTTGAGGCCTGGGAAAGGCCCATGGCCTTTCCTTGGATTTTGCTGAAGTATTGAGGTCTGTGCTGTGGGGATCTGTCAGCAGGCCTTAAGCTTTGGCCTCTCAAAGTAGCCTAGTTGGGGTTTCTGGATTTTTCACATGTTCGACTTCCTAATGTTCCACTACAAATAGTGGTTTCTGCTGTGAGGCGAGAGAATTATCCAAAGATTTTTCTTTTTTTAAGATCTTATGTAATTTATTCATGAGAGACAGAGAGTGACAGAGACATAGGCAGAGGAAGAAGCAGCATCCCTGTGCGGAACCTGATGCCAGATTCCATCCGGGACCACAACCCTAGCCAAAGGCAGATTCTCAACCACTGAGCCGCCCCCGCCTTTAAAGATTTTATTCATCCATTTTACAGAGCCTTCATGAGCACAAGCAGCGGGAGGGGAGGGAGAGGGAGAAGCAGACACCTTAATTTCCAGTCTCCCAACCCTGTGTGAATTTTTAGGACAGGAGTATCTGTTCAGTAAATACTGAATATTGGACTCTTAGTGTTGCATTGTGTAATCGAGATGAATTTTAAAAGATTTTATTTATGTATTCATGAGAGTCAGAGAAAGAGAGGCAGAGACACAGGCAGAAGGAGAAGCAGGCTCCATGCTGGGAGCCTGATATGGGACTCGATCCCAGGACTCCAGGATCACGCCCTGGGCCAAAGGCAGGTGCAAAACCGCTGAGCCACCCAGGGATCCCCTCTAGATGAATTTTAGATACTTGATTGAAAGTATGTCAGTAGAAACTCTACCTCATTGTCTATTGCCTGCCATCGTGCCTGGTTTCTCTGTCCCCGTTATCATATACTTTCCTTTTCCTTGCCCTCTGCATCTCAGGTGATGAAAGCTATAAGCATACTCTTGTGTTTCTGAAGCTTCACTTTGTTTATATTTCTTCTCCCTTGTGTTTATTTCTGCCTTTATATATATAGTTAGATAATTTTTAAGTTTAAGTGATCTCTACACCCAGCATGGGGCTCGAACTCACACCTCGAGATCAAGATTCACTCTTCAGACTGAGCCAGCCAGGCACCCCTAGTTATATAATTTTTTAATGAAGATTGTTTGTTTTTTCCTTCTTTAGACTGTCTGTCTGTGGGATATAAATGCAGGACCAAAGGAAGGCAAGATTGTGGATGCTAAAGCCATCTTTACTGGCCACTCGGCTGTTGTAGAGGATGTGGCCTGGCATCTGCTGCACGAGTCATTGTTTGGATCTGTTGCTGATGATCAGAAGCTTATGATGTAAGGTGGAAGGTTCAGTGGGGTCTTGATATATGGGTGTCCTGAATGATCAACAGTGATTGTGGTGGCCTATGGTTTGATTTTTTTTTTAAGTTATATACTGGCCTTAAAAGCTTTAGCTTGACATACAAGAAACAACAAGTGTAACAGCTTTTTTTTTTTTTTTTTTTTTTTTGCATAGAAGATACTGTGCTCTATGAATGAACATATTTTTTTACTTGAAAAAAATCTACAAATGTAAAGAAACATTCTTAGTGGTATGTGTCAAAATTAGGGTCACAGTGACTTTGAAGATGAGGGCTAAAAATGTTTGCATCAGGGCATGGCTACAGGCTGCATTCAGCCACCTAAAATGTGTTTTATTTCATAAAGAAACTAGTATCTGAGGCAAATGTGGCTAAATAGTAAAATATGGTAAGGTTGGGTTGTAGGTATCAAATTGTTACATTATTCTCCAGTAGTTGTGTCTGCTTGAAATATTTGGTAATAAGACAGGAATCTGAAACTGGAAATGATAGCCCTAATTTATTTTCTGTGGGTTTAGAATATGTCACTTAGTGGCTGGAAGTCCAGATTGGCAGCTTTGTATGTGATTAGGGTGTCCATGAAGGGGTGAGCATGGCAGAGTAAGGGTGGTGTGGAGTGGTGCAGACCTGGAAACGGGCATGAGAAACTGAGGAGGGTTGGGTGGCTTCTGCTTGTGCTGTGTGCCTTGTGTCTTTGTGTTCTAGATGGGACACCAGGTCCAACACCACCTCCAAGCCAAGCCACCTGGTGGATGCACACACTGCCGAGGTCAACTGCCTGTCCTTCAACCCTTACAGCGAGTTCATTCTCGCAACTGGCTCTGCGGATAAGGTTTTTTAAGTTTTTGTATATTTGATGTTTATGAATCCAGTTGTCTTGTGCTATAATCAGATATTCTAAAATTCTTCGTACAGTGCAGAAATGAATTCCTTTTCATTTATTTTTCTTCAGACTGTAGCTTTATGGGATCTGCGTAATTTAAAACTAAAACTGCATACCTTTGAATCTCATAAAGATGAAATTTTCCAGGTATGTGACAGTTTTCTCATGTCTGTCAGGCTTTTAGTAACTCTTTGATGGTGGGAAATTTAAAATCTTACTGGCTTTATAGCAGGCATGATATTTGTTTTAAATTCCTCTTCTGTATATATATGTTAACTAGTGGGAAGTAACTTGGAGCTATTTGAGATTATTACATTAGAAGTAGAAAAATCTTGCAAAACAGGATCATTTTAAAAAGTGAAATTCAAGGATTCTTTAGTTAAGGTGTCCAGTGTGGTGCATTCTCTAGTGAATAAAAATACCTTGTATGTGGTTTCAAATGGAGATTTGCTTAGGTTTAAGATACACCTCATTGAAAAAGTGAAAAGCTTCTGGATTAGTTATGGGCTTATTAATAAGCGTATGGAGGTTCCTAGCTGAGCTCCCCTGTATGGGGGGGTGTGATCTTCCCGGAGGGTGGGCTGGGGAGATGGGCCATTTAAGAGCACTTGAAAGGACAGGACAAGGAGGGTGAGGGCTGTATCCAAGAAGAGGATACAGAAGAGGAGATGGGAAAATCTCAAGGATTAGAATGATACCCACAAACGTAGGAACAAATGATGCTTCATACTTTCAAATCTGTATTGCTAGGTCCACTGGTCTCCACATAATGAAACCATTCTGGCCTCAAGTGGTACTGACCGCCGCCTGAATGTGTGGGATTTAAGGTAACTCAGAATCTGGTAACAAGAAACAGCTTAAATCTGTTAATATGACAGTGTAGTAATTCATAAACTAGAGCATAGTTTGCTGATCCCAGTTTAATAAGCCAAATATTAAAGCAACTTTCAGGTACCTTCCTGAAGAGTCTTGGTTCTGTAAAATAGAAGTGAATCAGCAAATGGACTGCAAAATAAATTTATACAAGGAGAGTTTAACGATCCAAATAATTGTATTGAAAACACTGTTGGTAGAGAAGCTAGCTGTTCCCATCTCATTGGAGCTCATATCATACCTGCACTCTTAAAAGTGTTTCTACCATTTGCTTTTCTGTGCTTCCATCGGTTCATTTTGGGGATCTGAGCCCCTGCTGTGGGTTTTGTGACCGCTGGGGATATACTTCGGAGCAGGATAAGCACTGCTCATGCTGTAAGAGAGCTTACATTCTTCTGGGGCTCATTATATAGTTCCTTGAAATTTCTTAAAGTTCCTTGATTTCAGAGTTGCCATTCTAAGAATTTCAGACTCCTTTCTTTTTTTGTCTGAGCCTTTAGAGCCGTTAACAAAGATGTCCAGTTCCATGAACTACTTCTAAGATACCATTATCCTAAGTTTATGTTTTTTAAAGGTCTTATTTATTTATTCATGAGAGACACAGAGAGGAGAGAGAGGCAGAGACACAGGCAGAGGGAGAAGCAGGCTCCATGCAGGGAGCCCGATGTGGGACTCGATCCCGGGACTCCAGGATCACACCCTAAGCCGAAGGCAGATGCTTAACCACTGAGCCACCCAGGGGTCCCGTTATCCTAAGTTTAAATACTTAAATTACCAAGAATTAACTTATTTCAAATTCTTATTTTAAATGTATTTCTTTGAAGTAGACTGTTTTTAGTTCATTAAAATCAGGGCCACCTTAATCAGAAGCCATATGCTGGTCCTTCAATGTATAGAACAAAAAACATTGTGGAGTAAAATGCGTGTGTTGTAAAACTTGTGAAACATCTGATGTTCTGTGTTTGTTTGGGACAAACTCTGACCATAATAGAAGCTTGGAAATGTAGAGAAT
This sequence comes from Canis lupus familiaris, assembly GCF_011100685.1. Lineage (NCBI taxonomy): Eukaryota > Metazoa > Chordata > Mammalia > Carnivora > Canidae > Canis > Canis lupus. Next base: position 13,072,667 of record NC_049260.1, on the reverse strand, counting down.
CTTTAAAACTGACATTTGAGTATATACTATTTTATTTGAAAACAATTTTGTTAGTAAAATTAGAAACTTAAAGCTCTAGTGGTTATATGAAGTGAAGCAGCAAGCTCTGGAAGTCTGATACCCTGTCAGCTGAATTGTCCCTAAAGGTGCCAATAATTAATTTGCAGGCATTGTAAAAATTCTTCTTAAAACTCTTCTATTACTTGTGTACTATTAAAAATACACTGGATAGGGACACCTGGGTGGCTCAGTGGTTGAGCATCTGTCTGCCTTTGGCTCAGGGCGTGATCCTGGGGTGAGTCCCACATTGGGCTCCTGGCATGCAGCCTGTTTTTCCTCCCTCTGCCTGTGTCTCTGCCGGTCTCTCATGAATAAATAAATAAAATCTTTAAAAAAAAATACGCTGGATAAAACTACAGATTAAAATGACCAGTGTTAGCAATTATACTCCTGACCAGAGGAGACATAATTGTCTAGCAGTCACATGTGTTTGGTGTGAGTTTAATGGGAAGAGAAAGAATCCCTTGGAAAGTTGTGTTTTGGTTGCTTTTTCAGCAGTTATTATTAGCAAAGTCCACCTTGGGGCTAGATACCGAGGCTGATATTTGGCACGTAACTTAAGAGTGATTTCGCTGTTAGGACTGCTGGCAAATGCTACAGATCGAAGTTGTTAAAAAAAAACATAGCCTAAAAAAAAAAAAAAATAGCCTTTCCTTGGCTTATATATTAAGTTTTACTTTTAAGTCCAATGCAGTAAACAACCACAGTTAAAAATAAGTAATTTTATTTTGGTTTTTTAAATAATGAATTTTAAATTATTATTTATTATTAACAATTTCTGTGCTATATACTCAGTTATGAATAGCTCTTATCATTTCCAGAACGTGAACATTCCACCCTCCCACCAGTAATTAATATAGAAGCTATATTAATTAGGCAGATGCTTAACTGCTGAGCATAGTAGTATAGAAAGAAGTTGTTTCTAGGGTGTATATGTTTTGAGATGCACTTTGTGGGCTAATGCTGGTTTGGCGAACATTCACGCCATCTACGAGAATTTCAGTAATGACGGCATTATGTTCTTTATTGATAGCAAAATTGGAGAAGAACAATCAGCAGAAGACGCAGAAGATGGGCCTCCAGAACTCCTGGTATATATTGGCTTTCTTATGCAAATTGAAATGTCTATGCAGACTGGATTATTTGTCATTGATCCATGTATCTGGAAAAGGAGTCAGAATTTCAAATGCTAGCTCTTGGGGAGGATTTAAAATCGGAGGTCTTGTAGGTTATTGTGACTGGGTTTTGACATTTATCGACAACAGTAAATAGAGCACAGTAGGTTTTTATGAATGTTTCACTAAACTATTTGGGCTCCTTGGAAAATAGTTAATTTTTCACTGATTCCCAATTATAATATTTCTGAGAGGTTTTTGGAGGGGGTGGGCAGCTAGGTATTGATAGTGAATTAGCAATACTTACTTACCATTATCCAACAGTACAGAAATATTTTTGTGACCTGCTATTTAAGTTCCCTGCCCAGAAAATGAAAGCATTCTCAGTCTTGTTGGTGCCAAGTGTCTACCATCTCCCTCCTGCTCCTGACTGAATCACTGGGCATCTCCTTGGCTCGCCATCAGAGGGTTTCTGTGTTGTGTCTCTCTTGTTGGTCCTCATCCCCCCGGTCTCTCAGCTCTTCAGTGTGTGCTTCAAGTCCCTTTCCTGTTAAGCATGGCCAGACTTAGCAGTGGTTCTTCCTCACTCAGATCCATTCATAATCCACCAGTTATGTGGCAAATTGTCATTCATTGCTCTGCAACATATTTTTTTTAATTTTTAAAGATTTTATTTACTCATGAGGGATACAGAGGCAGAGACATAGGCAGAGGGAGAAGCAGGCTTCATGCAGGGAGCCCGATTTGGGACTTGATCCTGGATCCTGGGATCACGACCAGCGGCGAAGGCAGCCGCCCAACCACTGAGCCACCCAGGTGTCCCTCTGTAACATATTTTTAGTTCTTAGGGCAGTACTAAGTCTTGGTACACTTGGGCTTTGCCCACTACTTTTAAAAGGTAAGGGCGGCCCTGGAAGGCAAGCCCTAGGAGATGCTCACTAAACTCTCATGTTGCACAGACATCCCGAGATCCCCTTACTCCTTGTCCAGCATGTTACCATGTCAGACGGCAGTGGACAGAAAGTGACGAGGGTATGACGACAAGCCAGCACGTTCTGTGCACCACTGATGAAGGAATAGCATTTCTCAATAAATTAGACAGATGACAGCACCTAAATGGTTTATTCTCCATTGAGTGACTTAATCTGAAAAGTCCGTTTTGTGAGGCACGGCTTCATAGTTTTATTTTCTAGCTGAGGTGCTGCTGTCAGCTGTTTTTGTCCAGCTGTTTGCACTTTTTACTTTGGTAAAAACTTTATTGAGCTAGAACTCTCATACCATATAGTTCACCTATTTAAAGGCTATAATTCAAAGGTTTTTGGTCTATTCACAGAATTGTACAGCCGTCGCCACAAATCCATTTTAGAACATTTCCTTCCCCTTAAAAAGGAACTGTCTACTCTTGACCACCTCCCAGTCTGCTTCTTTCCTCAGTCCCCAGCAACCAGTGATCTGCTTTGTGTCTCTAGGTTTGCGTATTCTAGATAGTTAATAGAAATGTAATATAAAGTGGTCTTTTGTGACTGATTCTTGTACTTTGCGTAATGTTTTCAAGGTCTCTAGCTATTTTTGGATACCCTTTATATTACAGTTAACAATTTTTTTGGTCCTTGACGAGATCCACTAGGATTTTGTTCCTTTCACAGGAGAGCCTGAAATCAAGGGATACTTACTTGTAGTGAACTGGATGCTAAGTATAATTTTAGTATAACAATATCTTGATTTGAGGACTCCTTATATATTCCAAGGCTTATGGTCTTAATATATTTTCCCTTATGTCCCCCTTAACGATTCTGGAAAGCTGTTCTATCATTTTTAAACTGGGGGGAAAATAGCTAAAAATAGTTACCTTGCATGTAACTTATTTGTCATCCTCAGTCAAATCAGACTTTGTCAGGAAGTAGGAGTTCTCTGTCCAAAATCGTGTATTCATACTGTCCCTATGAGAATGGTTTCTTCCCATTGCTAATTCTGAGGTAAGGAAAGCCCAGTGCCTTCCCATGAGTGGTCTGTGTCTTATAGGGAAGGAGTCTCTGCCTCCTTCATCATTTCATAGCAAAGCCCTCTGCCTCGCCTTTCTGGGGCTTTGCTTTGGACCCCTGGGTTGGTTTTGGTTTTTTGAATCCCCACCCTGAGTGATGCACCTTGGAAAGATGCAGGCTGGTGGGGAGGTGTGCCTTTCTCTTAGCAAGAGGGAGGAGGAGGAGCTCTAGAACTGGGAGACTGACTCCTCGGGTGGGCCTGTTTTGGACTCTATAACAGAACATTAATTTATTGTGTAGACCTAACTACACATAACTGATAATGAGGCTGAATTACTGTTAAATGTATTAGGTATGTCAATGGCATCATGGTTGTGTAGGAAAAATGTCTTTACCTTTGGGTGATGTGGGGTGAAGTACATGGGCGATGGCTCAGTAGGCGTGTCTGTGTAAGAAAATGCACTCGTGAACATGTTAGAATTGGGGGAATGTAGGCAAAGGGTATCCCAGGCAGTCCCTGTACTGTTCTATCACCTTTTCTGAGGGTTTGGAAATTTGCAAAATGAGAAGTGGAGAGGTAGATTACTGAGCCTGTAAGCCCCTCCCTTTAAACCTCAATTGTAAGACTGATGCTCTAAAAACGGCTAACATAAGATATGAAACGAAGGCTTTTAAAAATTCTTATTAACAGTTTATTCATGGAGGACACACCGCCAAGATATCAGATTTTAGTTGGAACCCCAATGAGCCGTGGGTCATTTGCTCGGTGTCTGAGGATAACATCATGCAGATCTGGCAAATGGTGAGCTAAAATATTTCTCTTTGCTGGATGAGAAGAAGAGACAAACTATTTACTGGAAATGTTTCTATTATAGATTGTGCATATTACAGCAAATCTAGAAAGGCAACAATCTGAAAAGATCTTTCTCCATTTTAACAAGTCTTTAGTTCACTATGCACCTGTCAGGTCAGGAAAAATCTGTGTCTACACACAGATGGGGACACAGCATCTGTTCCACTTTGCGGGACGGTTGTGCACGTCCTCGGCGGGGCTCTTGGCATCGCTGCTGAATGTCCAGTGTCTGCTGTGCGTCCACGCATTTGTAGGA